>NC_086448.1:58509413-58813049 GCF_028390025.1 Pseudophryne corroboree
ACACCCCATTGTCCAGACTTGTGGAGCCCAGTGTACCTCACAGAAAGAGTTTTAACAAGGGTAAGTTCTTACCATAAAACTCGTTTTTCTGCTCCCTGTGGGGCACTAGAACGGGAAGTGGTTAGTTTCCCGGATGTTGGGATCCTGGCAGTCAAGATACCGAAGCCGGAATCCCGACAGCCAAAGGGAAACCCGGCGGTCGGAATCCTGACCTGGGCCCTTCATCCCCACTCGGGAAGTGGTCCATGCCACCCCTCGAGGGGAATAAATTAGTTTGGCAAGTGAAGCTCACCACCGGACCTGAAGCGTGGTGAGTCCAGCGTGACTGCAAGGGGACACGCTGCGCTCTCCATCTGGATCCCGCCTGTCGTGATTCCGGCATCAGTCTTATGACCGCCGGGATCCCTGAGTCCCACTAGAACATGTGATATTATGGTATAACAAAAAGGGGGAGCTCTGGAGCAGTCATGTATCTGTGTGCGGGGCCCATCTTAAGGAAGCACCTCTGAGTTCCCCTTCAGGCTCCAGGCACCACGCACCAAAGCAGGGGACCACTAGGGGCAGCGATGGTTCCTCTCCCTCTGTCCAGCACCTAGGACTGCGGCTGCAGTTGCACACCTCTAAATATGGTACTGTATAGCATAGGAAGATATTGAGAATTGCATTTTTAATACAGGAAAAAAAGAAGTGGTACAGTGCATTAGCCTCTTAGAGAAAGGATGGCAGAAGATATTGAGAATGACATCACTAAACATCAGCATTAATCAGCATGCAGGGCTATTTATGCTTCCACAGCCATCCGATCGTACCAGCCCCCTTTTCCATACACAGACCTCCATCCTGCCAGCTCATCCCCCTACTACATACACAGCCCTCCAATCCTGCCAGCCCAGCCCCCTACTCCATACACAGCCTTCCATTCCTGCCAGCCCAGCCCCCTACTCCATACACAGCCTTCCAGTCCTGCCAGCCCATCCCCCTACTTCATACACAGCCTTCCAATCCTGCCAGCCCAGCCCCCTACTCCATACACAGCCTTCCAATCCTGCCAGCCCAGCCCCCTACTCTATACACAGCCTTCCAATCCTGCCAGCCCAGCCCCCTACTCCATACACAGCCTTCCAATCCTGCCAGCCCAGCCCCCTACTCCTTACACAGCCTTCGAATCCTACCAGCCCAGCCCCCTACTTCATACACAGCCCTCCAACCATGCCAGCCCAGCCCCCTACTCCATACACATCCGTCCAATCCTGCCAGCCCAGCCCCCTTCTCCATATACAGACCACCAATCCTGCCAGCCCGTTACTTCATACAGATCCCTCCAATTCTGCCATGCCAGCACCCTACTCCATACAATGCCCTCCAATCCTGCCAACCCAGCCCCCTACTCCATACACAGCCCTCCAATCCTGCCAACCCAGCCCCCTACTCCATACACAGCCCTCCAATCCTGCCAGCCCAGCCCCCTTCTCCATAAACAGCCTCCAATCCTGCCAGCCCAGCCCCCTACTCCATACACAGCCCTCCAATCCTGCCAGCCCAGCCCCCTTTTCCATAAACAGCCTCCAATCCTGCCAGCCCGTTACTCCATACACATCTCTCCAATTCTGCCATCCCAGCACCCTACTCCATACAATTCCCTCCAATTCTGCCAGCACTCTACTCCATACACAGCCCTCCAATCCTGCCAGCCCAGCAGCTTACTCTATATACAGCCCTCCAATCCTGCCAGCCCAGTACCCTACAGTACTCCATACACAGTCTCCAATCCTGCCAGCCCAGTACCCTACAGTACTCCATACACAGCCCTCCAATCCTGCCAGCCCAGTATCCCACTCCATACACAGCCCCCCAATAGTGCCAGCCCTCTATTTGATACACAGCCCTCCAATCCTGCCAGCCGAGTATCCTACTCCATACATAGCCCTCCAATCCTGCCAGCCCAGCATCCTACTCCATACACAGCCCTCCAATCCTGCCAGCCCAGCATCCTTCTTCATACACAGCCTCTAATCCTGCCAGCCCAGTATCCTACAGTACTCCATACACAGCCCTTCAATCCTGCCAGCCCAGTACCCTACAGTACTCCATAACAGCCCTCCAATCCTGACAGCCCAGTAACCTACACTACTCCATAAACAGCCCTCCAATCCTGACAGCTCAGCCCCCTACTCCATACACAGAGGAGTGAACCTGCTAATGTTGTGTGTGCAGTGGTGTCTAAACTGTTGTCTGGATTGTGGGGAAAACATAATCAGCAAAGATCTTCAGTAAGCGAAACGCGTAATCAAGGACCAGGATATCTGTTCAATAAATCAAATGCTAATAGGCTAGGAACTGCAAATCAACCTACTACAACTGATAACTGGAGAAGTGAAGTGAGCGGCTGATCTGGGGAGCATGTAAGGACTCAACCGAGCAAGCCATGGATTCTGTAGACAACACGCACAATGTAACTGTGGTTTCCAAAATGGTTGTTGTTGCTTTGTACCCATGGTTTGCCCCCCCCCCACCCCCCTTTAGTGCTGGGGCCTGCAAATTTTTTGGCGTCAACTACCGAATTGAAGAATGGATCTCTCAGTTGGGAGAACTGGGCGTCATTCGGCATACAAGCTGTCCATGGTGGCTCAGAATTCTACTAAGTGACTTTATATTGGTGTTTTCAATTGTTTGGCCATTACCTGGCCATTTTTATATAATACAACGGTAATTTCTATTTCTCAGAGTTATAGTTATATAACTTTTAGCAAAAAGGACAGAAACTACACGCAGTTATGCAAAACTATGCAAATGATGCTCTAGATACCTAACTAAAACATTCCATAATTTGCATATAATTTTACTAACCAACCTCGGCATCTGTAAATCATCTTTATGAATGAACAATAATAACTTATTTTCTAAAGGATACAAGACTGAGCTAGCAGGGTGGTGACTCACGCACTTATCTTCCGGTAATGTATTTGAATACAAAATGTTTTGTGGCCACAAGCTCTTTCAAAAAAATAAAATATATCAATGAATGTTATAAAGGAATTTTCCCCTGCAGATACAATCTGATTGAAACAATGAATCAGATGTTTAGAAATACTTTGAAGATGAAAACACTGAAGGAGCAATAAGATATTTCCCTTTTCTTATAATTTTTCCAGCATTTTCGTGTGACATAGGGGGTCATTCTGACCCGATCGCACGCTGCAGTTTTGACAGGCTGATTGACAGGCAGAGGCGGGAGGGGGCGAAACGTTTTGTGCCCGCGGTCCGGCCAACGCATCACACGCAGCCGCTGCGGACCGGGGAGCGATGAGTTGCTCCCGGCCAGCACGCTTAAAGCTGCGCTGGTCGGGAGCTACTCTTGAAGTGCAAAGGCATCGCCGCTGTGTGATGCCTTTGCACTTCTGCGGGGGGGGGGGGGGTGGCACTGACATGCGGGGTGGACTAGCCCTGTGCTGGGTGTCCCCCCGCATTTCTGAGTTCATGATAAATTTAGCACAGCTACGATCAACTCGGAATGACCCCCTTAGTTCAGAAAGAGCACAGAAGGGCTGATTGCCATTTGTCCATCTGCACAATGTAAAAAGGAAAGTTGCATACAATTTGACGCACAACTGCCACCCATATTTTCAGTTGAGAATATTTTACAATTGCTCCCAATTACACAGTGGTTCTCAAACTATTTTGCGTCACGGCGCCCTAGGCCAAAAGTTTCTTACTGAGAAATTTAGAAGGAAATATTAAATTAAGTAAATTGTGTTTATATTTCATCCTTAGGTTCAGTTTAGTGGTGAGGGAGAAGATTTGCTTCTGTTGGACCACATGTTATGAGGCAGCCCTGGTTCTGCCTATTACATTGACCATAAATAATTTGAATTGGTCCTGGACCACCAAACCAGCGCACCCCTGCAAGTGCCCCGAGGCACCCCAGGGTGCCACAACACACAGTTTGTGAACCACTGCTTTAAGGGGTAAATTTACTAAAGCTTCTAAAGCTGACCACACACTAGTATGATATAGCATACGGATGTACAATTTAGACACGTTGTATGTTGCATCATGTGCACTTCGTACGTGTTTTGGGTATAATTACGATGTGATGCGTGGCTCCGTGGGTTGAATGTTGAATCAACAGATCATATGTGCAGCCCATATTATCCGTCGTAATCGTATGCACATCGGGCACGATTCATCTACGATCAGATTCTCTGACATGCGTGGGGATGCCCAGCACAGGGTTAGTCTGCCTCGCATGTCAGGCCCTACCCTGCCCTCACAAAGCTGCGAATGCATCGGAGAGCGACAATGCTTTTGCACCCACCGAGCAGCTCCCTGCCTGTGCAGCCTAGCTGTGCTGGCAGGCTACCCGCCATGTTTTGGGTCGCAGCGGCTGCATGTGATGTCATGCAGCCGCCGCAGCACGCCCCAGCAACGGTCTGGACACTCCTGCATTGTCTGGACTGCCCCCCCCCCTCCCCACGGCATTCTAACACCGTTGGCACGCCCCCTCCCTGTCGATCAGGCAGAGGCGATCGCACCAGTGAGATGATTTTGCGCACTCCACAAAGGGCTTCAGAGTACGATCGCTACCATTGCAGCGATCGCCTCTAAATTAGGCTCATCGTACCTTGTTTTATGCACATACAATGCGTCGTATACGATCAGCATCATTATTGAGTGACATTTCCTTCCAGGTGATCACGTGCTTTTTGTGAGACACACAATCCATTGATAGATTGTATGCTTCATCATATGCCGGGTCCGGCAACAGAAATCTTGGTGCCTGCAACAGTAATTTCTCTGGGGCCCCCTCAGAGATATTCTCTCCTTCTCCCCCACACACACACCACGGTCTGTGTCTACCTCTTTCCTTCCTCCCACACACCCCATAGTCAGTCTCTCCCCAATGACTCCATGCTGCATTCGCAGCTCCCCCACCCCATCCCAAAGCCCTGTATCTCCTCACCAATCCACTCTTACCCTGAGGAGAGACTGTCCTGCACTGCACTTCCCAGTATCCAGACCTGAACACCGCACAGCAGACCCCACTAAAAGAGGCCGGCACAGGGCATGGGAATCCTGGCCAGCAGAGCTGCTGTAATGTCCCGTAACTGCCTGCAACAGAGCTGGACCCAGAAGAGCGGGCGCACACTCTAAGGCTGCACTCACGCCACCTACAGCTCGTGGCCCTATTTGGACAAGACGACTCACATCCCCGCTGGGCACTAAGCTGTGTATCCTTGAGGACCCTCTGATCCTCGGGGTCCGGTACAGGTGTCCCCTTTGACCCCCCCTTCTGTCACCGGCCCTGTCATATGCACATAAAACTCCAAATCGTACGCCTGGGTCTCCCGGGGGGATTGAAGGGAAATCTTATGAGGAATTGGATCGAATGCTGGTCGTTCTAATGTATGGCCAGCTTAAAATAGGGAACTGGTGATGTTGTGCACAGCAACCAATCAGATACTGTCTCTAATTTCTCTGCTGCCTGTTAGAAAATGATAGGCAGCATCTGATTGGTTGCTAGGGGCAACATCACCCATTCTCTGTTTTAGAAGCTTTAGTAAATTAAATGTACCCCTGAGAGGTGCGCCTGATTTTGACTTGGACGTAGACGCCCGGGCGCAGACTCTGACTGATATCTGTAATACTATAGTAGGAGTTTATAAGTAGCGGAGTTACTATAAACGTCTAAACAAAGGTACTGAAGGCAACAAATCAGAGTACGGCTATTATTTGTCTAGCACAGTCTAGAAATTTATACCAGTAGTTACAATCATTTCTATCGGCAACACTTTCACATTTACTTTAAAAACCACTTAACTGACAATTTTTCCCTTCAAAAGCGTTAACAACATTGTTTTTTAAAATTCATTTAATTTAAAAAAGTTGAAAAAGTATTTTTTTAAATATTTAAACAATATATTATGCACATCTGCAAAACGGATCTCCTCGTCAAAAACGGGGGGACAGGGTGGGACGGCGCAGTTGCATGAAATCTGACCATGCCAGTTAAGTGGTAAGAACTTTTTCTATATCTTATTATAACGCTTTACGTTTGTAGGGATGAATTGACTGATCAGTAAAGCATAAAAGGCATTTTATCGTTTACCTTGACTGAAATCACCATAAATCAACCAGGGCCATCTTAACCTATAGACCCACTGGGCAGCTGTCCAAGGCCTCACAAATCTAAGGGCCTCTGAGAAGGGGCGGGTGGTGGTCACACAATCAGAGTGGTGAGGCAGCATTTTCTACCTGCCTTCCAGCCTGCAGCCAGACAGTGACTGGCTGTCAGCATGTTGATTGGTGGATTGCTGGAGTTATCTACCAATCAAAATGTTAACAGTCATTCACTGTATGGCAGCATGTGGAGAGAAGGAGCAGGATTGCATATTGTGATTTTTTTTTTAATTGATTCCTGTGAATGGGTGTGTAGGGGTCCCAGCACATTGCTTTGCCCAGGGACTACAATGCTGTTAAGCCCTTATAACAGCATTGGAGGCAGTGTCGGACTGGGGCATGGAGGGCCCACCAGGGAAATGCAGTGGTAGAGGCCCATGCTTAGGGGTGTGGCCAGCTGCCACAGAGGCTGAACTGACTATGGTATGGGCCCCATGGTAATTATATATAATAAATATTGCTAGTGCATGCATGATAATGTACCAGATTAATAACTGCAATGCACTGTAGATAATATGTATAATATACAATTCAAGTGCACAGTCTGGAACCTAGGGGCCATTCTGACCCGTTTGCACGCAGGTTTTTCGCTGCAGTGCGAAGTGGTTGGAAATGGGCATTCGCGGCGGACGCATTGCGCACACGCTTCATTGCCTGGCGATGATCGTCGCCGGGCAACGACAACGCCAGCGAGAAATGTGATTGCAGCGGTCGATTGCAAGAAGACTGACAGGCGGGAGGCGTTCCGGGGCGGATACTCACCGTATTCCAGGCGTGATGAGTCCAACGCAGGCGTGTCGAGGCGTTTGGAGGGCAGATGTCTGACGTCAGGACCGGGACCTTCATCGCTGGGTCCGTCGCACTGGGTGAGTAACTGCAGCCCTGGTCTTGTTTAACTTGAAACTTTTATAGCATAGCAGGGCTGCGCAGCCATACTATGCTAAAATACATCCCCCCATAGGCGCGGTTAGGTTGATCGCACGAGCAGCAAAAAGTTGCTACGTGCGATCAACTCGGAATGACCCCCTTAATCCCTAGAGGAGGAGGGACCCCAGCCCACCGGTGGTTTCCCCTGTACCCCTGTGGGCCAGTCCAACCCTGATTACCTTAAAGACATAGGAATGACCTTCAAAAGCTTATGCATCATGGGGGTAATTCCAAGTTGCTCACAGCAGGATTTTTGATAGCAATTGGGCAAAACCATGTGCACTGCAGGGGAGGCAGATATAACATGTGTAGAGAGAGTAAGATTTGGGTGGGTTATTTTGTTTCTGTGCAGGGTAAATACTGGCTGCTTTATTTTTACACTGCAATTTAGATTGCAGATTGAACACACCACACCCAAATCTAACTCTCTCTGCACATGTTATATCTGCCTCCCCTGCAGTGCACATGGTTTTGCCCAATTGCTAACAAAAATCCTGCTGTGATCAACTTGGAATTACCCCCCATGTGTGTGAAAATTAACCAAAAAATGTAAATGTTCCAGACTGTTGCAGACTTTGTCATGTGCTTCTTTCAAGTGCAAAAACATAGTTCATCTTTTGATAAAACTAACAGCAGGTCAACCATATTGACAGATTTTCTCGCCTACTGCATCTGCCAGCAATGACTGATGTATTTGTTCTATGACTAAGACATGACCCAAAGTTTATTGTTTGAGGAGGGAAAAAAGAAAACGGATGTTTGATTTTCCTCTTGTGTCATCCAGCAACAATGATAGCGGCAGCTAACGCTGATATCACATATGAGAGAAAATAAACACCGTGACCTTGCTGTAAAATTAGCATTCTTTCCGATATTTCTGGATAGAGCGCAGCTGGGCAGATCATTACAGGACGCCGGGAGTTACTCTGGGACATCCGGCAACATTTAGCCGCCCTGTCATGGGATTATTTCCACACTGATTGCACAGACAGGGGCTGAGGCAGAGCTGAATGGCAGTCAGTTTTGCAGATAAATTTCCGCATTTTCGCACTGTGTTTGTTCTGAGTCATACGCAACTCAGTTGTCTCTCCACGGAAAGGACGTAACTGTGTAGGCTAAATTTTGTGATGGCGGGTTATTGGGACGTGGACGCAAGTGAGGGTTAGGCAAATTTGGGAATATGCAAACATTCGACTGTTTTCCAGGTGGAACTCTTCCACCAAAGATAGGACTGGTGTATGTGTGAACTGATAATTATGATGGTTATAAGACCAAGTATACCCGCAGAGGTGAATGCAACTCGGCAAATGCGCAAATGTGCGCAACGCGAATGTACTAAATCCTGCTTTAGCTGGAGAGAGCTTGGAGGGCGATCTGGATCATAATTTAGCTTAATTCAGTGTACAAGGGGAAAAGAATAATCAATCCTTATTCAGTGAACAAAGCAAGCTCAGAGTTTTTCTTGCTCATAGGCCCTCATTCCGAGTTGTTCGCTCGCTAGCTGCTTTTAGCAGCATTGCACACGCTAGGCCGCCGCCCTCTGGGAGTGTATCTTCGCTTAGCAGAACAGCGAACGAAAGATTAGCAGAACTGCTACTAAATAATTCCTTGCAGTTTCTGAGTAGCTCCAGACCTACTCACAGATTGCAATCAGTTCAGTCAGTTTAGTTCCTAGTTTGACGTCACACACACGCCCTGCGTCCGGACAGCCACTCCCCCGTTTTTCCAGACACTCCTGCGTTTTTTCCTGGCACGCCTGCATTTTTTTAGCACACTCCCGGAAAACGGCCAGTTTCTGCCCAGAAACACCCACTTCCTGTCAATCACACTACGATCACTTGAGCGATGAAAAAATGTTGCTCGAGCTTGTGTAAGTCTCCTAAGTTTTGTGTTAAAATACTTAGCGCATGCGCATTTTCCACCTAATCGCTCCGTTGAGAAAAACGGCAATGAGCGAACAACCCGAAATGACCACCATAGTCTAAAGGGGCCTACATTTATGCGATATAACTACCGATATGGACTATATACTCCATATTGGTAGAAAACATAGGGCCTAATTCAGATCTGATCGCTGCTGTGCGTTTTCGCACAGCGGGCGATCAGATCTGAACTGCGCATGCACATGCACCGCAATGCGCCGGCGCATCAGTTGACTGCATCGGTGCCTTGTGATGCGATGGTGTGAAAAAATTGATCCCATAGGCGATCACAAGGTGACTGACAGGAAGAGGCCATTTGTGGGTGGCAACTGACCGTTTTACAGGAGTGTCTGGAAAAACGCAGGCGGGCTCAGGCGTTTGGAGGGAGGGTGTCTTACGTCAGCTCCGACCCCGATCACCAGGAATCCATCGCAGCGGTCCTGGGCTGAGCAGAGTCTGCACAAAGTGATGTTTGTGCTGCTTTGCTACAAATGCGATCGCACACCTGCACAGCGCTTTCCCCCTCCCCCTGTAGGCTGCGACTATCTGATCGCAGGGCTGCAAAAAAATGCACCCTAGCAATCAGGTCTGAATTACCCCCATAGTACATATTGCACCATGTGGAAACACCTTGCGATGCCGATGTACGGTCCCGTGGGTTCAGCATCACAAGGAAAAATAGACTGTGCAGGCAGGCCAATATTGACTATATCGGAGGTTCATACCTCCGGCCAGATTGCATAGTAAATATCGGCCGTAGCCTGCATCGCACCTCGTGTAGGCGGCTTAAGGGAGTTCATGTCTAAAATGAATTATATTTCCGTAAGATTTTTATTACCCATTTTCTGTGTGTTTGGGTCATTTTCATATTTTTAAGCTTTTGTTTTTGAAGAAGAGGTGGGTGCTAGAAAAGTACAGTAGCATTAGCTACCTACCTTTTCAAAAACGAAACTACCCTTCAATACTGAGTGTGAATGCATTTATAAAATTAGTTCACAAAAAAACGCAATTGGAGGCATCGGAGGTACTGGAGGCATCGCATTTGTGAAGAGTGGGCCCCTTGTTAGCAAACCAAAAAAGCATACTAATGGGCAAAACCATGTTGCACTGCAGGTGGGGCAGAAGTAACATGTGCAGAGAGAGTTAGACTTGGGTGGGTTATATTGGTTCTATGTATGGTAAATACTGGATGGTTTATTTTTACACTGCAATTTAAACTTCAGTTTGAACACTTCCCACCCAAATCTAACTCTCTCTGCACATGTTACATCTGCCCCACCTGCCGAGCAACATGGTTTTGCACAGTTGCTAACTTTTTTGGCCCAGTGTCATCAATAAATCAGCTACACTAACTGTATTTTTAAATTTTCTATTTTGATAGCCAAATAAACATTTACAATTAATTTTGAATGAAATAAATAATTAAAAAATAAACAGCTCTAGATCCCATCTACAGTACAGTATGTCCTCTTTTATACAACATGCTCTTGTCTATTTGCTATGCGTGTGGCTTCCTCACATCCTCTCACCTATGACCCCACTTATTGAAATGAACAGTTGGCATCCCAGCGATTGGCACCAAGTATGCCAACTCATCCCTGCCTCCAGGCAACGTTAAACACATCTGTGACAGGTGGATAAGTAAGTTTAGCATACTGAATATATATTATGTACAAAAGAAGAGGTTCCTATGAGGTAGCACTTGCACATATTGACTTTACTGACTGTAGCTCCTGCATGGTAACCAGGTGTAAACCACTTCCTAATTTCATCTCCATACCGTGTTATACGGCAGATTGTAAACCATATGGAGAGGAGTAAATGTCTGTCACTGAGCCAAATAGCTCACTGTAGTACAGAACCTCTGTAAACGTTGCTTACTCTACCTTGTTATCAAGAAAAAATAATGACGCAAACAGTAAACACAGAATCCAAACATATAAATACTACAAGCATATGTACAATAAAACATACTAGGGGAACTGTATCAAGCCTTGGAGAGAGATAAAGGGGGTCATTCCGAGTTGATTGCTCGCTAGCTACTTTTTGCAGCGCTGTGATCAGATAGTCGCCGCCTATGGGGGAGTGTATTTTTGCTTTGCAAGTGTGTGAATGCCTGTGCAGCCGAGCACTACAAAAACAGTTTCTGAGTAGGTCTGAACCAACTCAGTCGCTGCGATCACTTCAGCCTGTCCAGTACCGGAATTGACGTCAGACACCCGCCCTGCAAAAGCTTGGACACGCCTGCGTTTTTTCCAACCACTCCCAGAATCCGGTCAGTTGACACCCATAAATGCCCTCTTCCTGTCAATCTCCTTGCGATCGGCTGTGCGAATGGATTCTTCGTTAAATCCATCGCCCAGCAACGATCCGATTTGTACCCGTACGATGCGCCTGCGCATTGCGGTGCATACGCATGCGCAGTAGTGACCTGATCACTGCGCTGCAAAAAATGGCAGCGCGCGAACAGGTGGAGTCGTTCCCCAAAGCAAGCAGCGCCTGTCATTTCAAAGACTGTGCTAGATAAATGACTGAATCCTATTAGTTGCTATTGGCAACGTCTACACTATTGTTTTTCAAGGCTTGATACGATACATACCCTCCAAAAAAAATAATCAGACAACACAGTCTATATGAGTGCAGCTCACCAATTTCAGAAGACATCCCTTATTTAGGGATGCCACACAGGCAGTTCACAGAGAGTATCATCTGGATTATACTCATCACCACCAGTGCCATTGCCATGTGGTGTCCCACAAGGTTCTATACTATCCCCCATGCTTTTTGCAGTATACATGCTCCCATTGGGCGAAATAATCAGGTGCCATGGCCTGGTCTACCACTGCTATGCAGATGATACACAACTGTACTTGTCCTTTGCTCCGGGCACTGATAACCCAATAGCAACCCTAAATGGCTGTCTAGCTGAACTACAGGAGTGGATGAGCGCCAGTTGGCTGCGACTGTACCCGGATAAAACAGAGGTCCTTATGATACGACCGCAACATCAAAGGACAAGACTGCACCATAGCCAACCAACTGGACTTACACTCGGGGATTCAGAATTACAGACCAGTGATCGTGTGTGAAATCTTGGCGTTGTCTTGGATGGTGGCTTGACACTTAATCATCAGATATCAGCCACAATCAAATCCTCATTCTTTCACCTGAGGAACATAGCCAGAATCAAGCACTTAATTCCCTCAGATGATATGCCAAAAGTCATACATGCATTTGTATCATCTCGTTTAGACTACTGTAATGCCCTCTACCTTGGTCTACCAGCAAAAGAATTGCAGCGCTTACAGCTGGTGCAAAACACAGCTGCCAGGCTATTAAGTTAACCAACCAGCCCCGTTCTAGCCACATAACACCCATCCTCTACTCCCTTCACTGGCTGCCTGTACGATGGCGAATCATCTTCAAGATTGGCTTACTGAGTTTCAAAGCATTACATGACCAAGGCCCAAGGTACCTGAAACAGCTTCTGACCCCATACTGCCCCACTCGATTACTGCGATCTGTAGATGAAGGACTTTTAGCAGTACCTAGAATCTCCCATAATTCATCTGGGGGTCGAACTTTTAGTCATGCGGCTCCGACTCTATGGAACTCACTTCCCCGCACAGTGCGAGAGGCCCCAACTATAGAATCCTTCAAAAGTAGACTCAAGACTTTTCTGTTTACTCAAGCATTTCCATAATGTCCCTTTTAGTATCTTCATGCTTTATGATTTATGCTTTAAGATGTATTTTATGAAAATGTACTTCATTATTTTCTGTACTATATTATGCTATGTATCTGTTAAGCGCCTTGAGTCCTATTGGAGAAAGAGCGCTATATAAATAAAATTATTATTATTATTATTATTATTATTTATTAACAGTTTCTTATATAGCGCAGCATATTCCGTTGCGCTTTACAACAGTAATAAAACAAAACTGGGTAATAACAGTCATAGAGGTAGGAAGGGCCCTTAACCGCTTGCCCGCCTTGATCGCATCTAATGAAACCATACCAGGCTGGACTTTCCCTGGCAGGGATGCAGCTTTGCAACCATGGTTTGAAAAATTACAATTGGGAGCTGATTGGCTGGAGCACTATTTATCATATGCAACAACATTTATCATTCACAACGAGTTTTATCACTCATTGATAAATGGGCCCCTATGTCTGACCTCCTCCCCCTTTCACTAGGAATTGGGTGGGTTGTGCAAGGGTAAGTTTGTGGAACCACAAAATTTTGAATTAAGAAAGTAAGAATCCAGTGTACTACTGAGCTGAAATAAAAGGAGGATTTGTGGTAAGCTAGAAAAGCCCACATATCTTTCTATCAGCAACTGCAGGTTAGAACAGACAGAAGTAAATATTTTTGAATTACAAAAGTAAAAAGTTGCATTGCAGTGCTCTTTTCTGTACCTCATGTACCTCACTATGAGCCAGGATGTGCCATCTGCAAAGGTGCAAAAGGTAGGTTGGCCCGATGGGAGAAGCTAGGTGGATAGGCCAGCACCTGATTTTACACCAATGGGCAAAAACAAAACGATGATACAATGTTTGATACAGGGCAGAAGAAGATGCATGTACCGGAGTGTTCAATGACTTGGTGGGAGGAAACAGTATCCTTTTTTCCTCATTTTAAGGTCCAGATTACCTCTAATATAGTAACAATTAGGTCTCATCGTACGATTTTGTGAAATACATTTTCATCTCAGAGTTGGACTGGCTCACTGGAGACCCATTGCCGGCCCATGTGTGCTAGGTCAAAGTTTAGAGCCACCCAACTCTCGCTAAACCCGATCTTGAGCAGAAAATGGCCATCACTGATGTCACCTCTCTGCTCGGAATCAAAAATTCATTGACAGTAGATCAAGAGAGATAAGTGAAGTCCCCCCTCGGTGTCTCACTAGGGCATGAAAGGACTACCGTGAATGTTGTGGTACGGGCCCACGCTTAGGAGTGTGGCCAGCCACCACAGAGGAGGTAGGCAACTATACTGTGCAGTATAAGGCAACATACGTACTGTACAAAACTCACAGATCAGGCAAGGAGGGCATTAATCAGAGAGGCAGCACAGAGACCAAAGGTAACCCTGAAGGAGCTGCAGAGTTCCACAGTAGAGACTGGTGTATCTGCGCATGTGACCACAATGCATGTTTTGAGTGTGACAAAAGGCATGTGGACAACTCCCCAAATGTATGGGTGCTCTGGTCAGATGAGACTATAATTAATAACAACACATCCTATCAGCCCAAGAACACCATCCCCACAGTGAAACATGGTGGTGGCAGCATCATGCTGTGGGGATGTTTTTCAGCAGCAGGGACTGGGAAACTGTTTCGAGTCGAGGGAAAGATGAATGGTGCTAAATACAGGGATATTCTTGAGCAAACCTGTTTCAGTCTGCCTGTGATTTCAGACTGGGATGGAGGTTCACCTTCCAGCAGGACAATGCCCGAAGCATACTTCTAAAGCAACGCTCAAGTGGTTTAAGGGGAAACATTTAAATGTGTTGGAATGGCCTTGTCAAAGCCCAGATCTCAATCCAATTGAGAATCTGTGGTCAGACTTGAAGATTGCTGTTCACAAGCGGAAACCATCCAACATGAAGGAGCTGGAGCAGTTTTGCCTTGAGGAATGGGCAAAAATCCCAGTGGCAAGATGTAGCAAGCTCATAGAGACTTATCCAAAGCAACTTGCAGCTGTAATTGCCGCAAAAGGTGGCTCTACAAAGTACTGACTTTAGGGTGCATACTTATACACGCTGAAGTTTTCTGTTATTTTGTCCTATTTGTTGTTTGCTTCACAATAAAAAAAAATCATCAAAGTTGTAGGCATGTTCTGTGAATGGAATGATGCAAACCTTCAAACAATCCATTTTAATTCCAGGTTGTGAGGCAACAAAACATGAAAAATGCAAAGGGGATGAATACTTTAGCAAGGCACTGTATAATGGGGGTCATTCCGAGTTGATCGCTCGCTAGCAGTGTTTAGCAGCCGTGCAAATGCATTGTCGCCGCCCACTGGGGAGTGTATTTTAGCTTTGCAGAAGTGCGAACGCCTGTGCAGCAGATTGCCTACAAAATAATTTTGTGCAAAGCAAGAGCAACCCTGTAGTTACTCTTCGTGTGCGTTGATTCTAACGACGGAGGGACGGCTTTTGATGTCACACACCCGCCCAGCCATGCCTGCGTTTTTTCTGCCACGCCTGCGTTTTTCTAAGCACTCCATGAAAACGGTCAGTTGACACCCAGAAACGGCCACTTTCTGTCAATCTCCTTGCGGCCGACTGTGCGATTGGAATCGTCGCTACAACCAGTGCAAAACCACAATGTACTTTGTACCCGTACGACGCGCGTGCGCATTGCGGAGCATACGCATGCGCAGATTAGCCGTTTTATTCACTGATCACTACGCAGCAAACAACGGCAGCTAGCGATCAACTCGGAATGACCCCCAATATACAATTCAGTGCATAGTCTGGAACCTGATCCCTAGAGAAGGGGGTGGGCCTTCAGGCAGTGGGGCCCATCAGGGGTTTCCTCCTCTGGACCAGTCCGACCCTGCTGCCCCCTTCATGGTTTGGTTCATGCGATGAGTTGCAATTAAAGAACAATAAATATTGGCGAGTCGGTTCATGAAATATTCTTACTAACAGTCCAGTAAAAAAAGCTGAAGCTAAAGCTATTATTGCTAATTTTATAATACCCCTATGATTTTCTATTTTCTTTTGTAAAAATAGTAGTTAAATATACATTCTTTCCTGACTTTTTCTTTTCTTTTTTAAATTAGCCCTTATTGGGAAAACTATATTCTGAATTCCAAAACGTTCCACCTCGTTACTGCACTGTTGCAAAATAATTTTCTAAAATGAGAAATGCAGAAAGGGTTAAAAAGTCACAGTACTCCACCCTAGAGGGCTGCAGCCTGCACCCAAAATCTGCCTGAGATGTCCCAGCAAGTTGTACATTTAACGCTATAATATCCAGACCGCTCAGCTTAGACCTGTGAGCTGAGCCTCACATTGGGACAATTTGTATACACGCTCAATAGTTGCTGAGACCCCATCTATGATCTAATACTATCAGTGACATAGTTAGTAATACTTTGGAATGCACATTAAATAAGACCATTGCAGCGGATTGGAATATTATTACATACAAACATACTGTTATGTGGGCGCGATCAGATAGCATTACTCAGAAAGGAAGGAATGTGATTTCCTCTAGGTAATATTTTACAAATACTTCACTGAGGTTTTTCATTTATAGTCAACTGAAAGTGCACCTGTCTCATTCAAACAATGGCTTGGCGTGGATGTGCGCTGAAACTATGGGCCTAATTCAGACCTGATTGCTGGGCAGCGAATTTTGCTGTCCTGCGATCAGGTAATCGCTGCCTACAGGGGGAGGGTTTTTTGTGTGTGCTGGTGTGCGATCGCATGTGCTGGAGAACAGCAGTTTGTGCAGTCTCTGCTCAGCCCAGGGGGTAAATTTACTAAGATGGGAGTTCTATTTAAGATGGGATGTTGCCCATAGCAACCAATCAGATTCTACCTCTCATTTAGCACCTTCTAGAAGATAATACCTGTATTCTGATTGGTTGCTATGGGCAACATCCCATCTTAAATAGAACTCCCATCTTAGTAAATTTACCCACAGGACTTACTCACCCGCTGCGATGATTGGGACCGGAGCTGACGACATGAATCCTCCCACAAAACGCTGGGTCCCTCCTGCATTTTTCCGGACACTCCCTAGAAACGGTCAGTTGCCACCCACAAACGCCCTCTTCCTGTCAATCTTCTTGCGTTCGCCGGTGCGATCAGATTTTTCTCGCACCGCTCCGCCGCTGACCGGCGCTCCCCATCGCTGCGGACTATCGCGCCTGTGCATTGCGGTGCATACGCATGCGCAGTTCAGACCTGAACGCCCGCTGTGAATTACCCCCAATATTCCTATCAAATTCGTAATGAACTAGTAACATCATAGAGATACACAAAGTGTATTCTGTTAAATGTAAAATATAGGGGCCCGTTTCTCAATATGCGCCAATTGTCCCGAGTGACAATGGTTCACTTGCCATTTCGACAGAAAAGTCTCTTGCATGACCCGACAACCCAAATTAGGCTTCAAGTTCAGACATATTCAATTCCAATAAAAAAATATAAAATTGTTAAAACAAATAAAAATATTTAAAAAATATTGATCAATAACTTATATCCTGGATAAAAGGAAGAGGGGAGGGGCTAGGAGAAAGGGAGTGAACAGAGGGTACCGCTAAGTCCTAAAATAACCATACAGTATGATAACAGTTTATTACCAGCACCCAAAACTATTAAAGGTAACAATTTTCAGGTTGGATTTCTCTAATTTTTGGCACTTAACGAGCACAGGATCATGATTGCAAAACATATTTTTGCCTAGTTTGTTTATTGACAGCTATATGGCATTGTATAGGAGCTGCTAAAAACACACACTTGTTCACACAGAAGGCGCAGTATTACAGCTATATTGTAGTATATATATGAATGCAGGTGATATCATTGTATGTGTAACTCCAGCACACAATAGGGGTCATTCTGAGTTGTTCGCTCGTTGCCGATTTTCGCTGTGCTGCGATTTGTTGCTAAATGCGCATGTGCATGGTACGCAGCGCGCATGCGCTTAGCTATTTAACTAAAAAAATTAGCAGTTTTGCTGTTGTTCCTGCGGCGCTTTTCAGTCGCACTGCTGATCGGTGAGTGATTGACAGGAAAGGGGCGTTTCTGGGTGGTAACTGAGCGTTTTCCGGGGGGGTGCTAAAAAACGCAGGCGTGTCAGGGAAAAATGCGGGAGTGTCTGAAGAAACGAGGGAGTGGCTGGCCGAACGCAGGGCGTGTTTGTGACGTCAAACCAGGAACTAAACGGACCGAGCTGATCGCAATCTAAGAGTAAGTCTGGAGCTACTCAGAAACTGCAGGAAAATATTTATTAGCAGTTCTGCTAATCTTTCGTTCGCTATTCTGCTGAGCTAATATACACTCCCAGAGGGCAGCGGCCTAGCGTGTGCAATGCTGCTAAAAGCAGCTAGCGAGCGAACAACTCGGAATGAGGGCCAATAGCATCTGCACAGACTGTCAACTTATCGTTAGATGATTCTGTGTTCTCCCAAGAAGACTTGCATCTGTGTATGTACTACAGTGAATTATGTATGTTAGTCTGCGACCTTGTGCCTTTATACGGTCTTCAAAGTTGGAACTCCTTGGTGACAATGTTGGTGTATGTGTGATAAATAAATAAGGAAAGGAACAAGGATTTTGGATGGACTGCAATAAGAACAGAGAGGTTAGAACAAGATGTATTAAGCCTGGAGAAATTATAAAGAAGTGATACGTGGAAGGTGATAATGCATCAGCCAATCAGCTCCTAACTGTAATTTTTCAAACTCGGAATGATTGGCTGGTGCGTTATCACCTTCCACTTATCACTGCTTTATCACTTCTCCAGGCTTAATACATCTGCCCCAAAATTCCATATATTGCCCATCTGATGTTAATATGTGTGAGTGTAATGTCTATATGAACAGTGTGTTCTGATGTCCTCATATCAGTGTTTATCAGGAAACCTGGGTACTGCGTCAGTCGCGCACCTCCTGTGATTGGCTACTGGAATCACCTCGGATTTCATCGACCTGTAGAAAAGAACTATAGCCTATGTTGTTGTCAGGTAAAAGGGGATCTTTGTGATTGCTGGGCTCCATAACTTTCAGGGGGGGGGGGGGGAGGGATAATTATACACATATATTAAAACTTCAGCTCCTTCCTAATTTCCTGGGCCTAAATAAGGAAAGGAACAAGGATTTTGGATGGACTGCAATAAGAACAGAGAGGTTAGAACAAGCGAAAAGAACATAAACAAGTGAGTGACTGACATGGGGGCAGATGTATTAAGCCTGGAGAAGGCATAAGGAAGTGATAAACCTGTGATAAGTGCAAGGGGATAAACGCACCAGCCAATCAGCTCCCAACTGTCAATTTACATATTGGAGCTGATTGGCTGTTGCATTTATCACCTTGCACTTATCACTGGTTTATCACTTCCTTATGCCTTCTCCAGGTTAAGACATCTGCCCCAATGTGCAATATGTACAGCAGAGGCCACAAGGGCACAGCTTGAGGATATAGGGTAACTTAGTAAGTGGGCATTGGAAGTTTAGTAATGGTGTAAAAATTGGTCACTACCATATATCAGGTTAATAGGTAGGTGAGAAGTCCATTATGTAAGTAACAATATAAATATATATTTTTCTTTCATGATGTAAATCTACATTTCTTTGTGGAAATTGTACATTCTTTGCAATACATTATATTGTAAAACGTATTCAAATATGCGCACATATGGTCGACACAAGCATTTTTCTTTTTTTACATCTTTTACCATCCACGTGGACTACGATTGGGACTATACAAATATAGAAAAAATGGGGTAACCCCTTCTCTGCGCTTCCTAATAAAATTAATACCATATATTTCTACTTAACTTATGGATGGGTGGAGCTCTCTCAATCTGCTAACTTCTTCTTAATTAATGAGAGATGTGGTGTCCAGATAGATAAACATGTAAAAATAGAAAAGAGCAATCTAGTGTAGCATAATTTACAAGCGATATCAGTCATATAACTTTATCAACCTGTGATTCACTCATAACAGATAAGCATGCATTTCTTAAAAACAGGTTTTTTAATAATAAAAATTTGTCATAAAATATCCAGGCAAGGAAATGATGAATAATCCACAGATGTTACATCCATACAAACAATTATGAGGGTGGCTTCCTACCAGATTTACGGAGTATAAGGTGCACATAAATTAAACCAATAGATGTTCCAAAAAATCCCGGGGAAGATTTCAGCTCCAAGAATGGATCACCCGTCTTCTCCTCGTTTGGTCAGGTCGCCGTTCTGTCCCTCTCATCAGCCAACGCGTTTCAATCAGTGGTTCTGATCTTTTTCAAGGCATAGTCATGAGTGCCTCCTATCCCAGGTATATATACCCCTTTGTTTCTTGCTGCCTCACATATAGCGCAAATTGGTGTGGGTGCATTTCTGTCTTTGGTTACGATTGGGACTAGTAACCGATGCAGAGTGCATCGTTACCGGAGCGAGGCACCTTGCCCAAAGAGTGGCAAGCAGAGCGCTACACTAATTGGAGTTACATGTGGTATCAAATGGTAAATGGCACCCAAAGAAAACAAAATTTTTTCGTGTCAACCTTTTCTGTGTCCACCTTTTGACTATGTTGACCTTTTGCACCTATCTACCTTTTCAGGTGTTTATCTTTTTCCATGTCGACCTATTGGCCCTGCTGACCTTTTGACCCTGTGGACCTCTTGCATGTCGGCCATTTGGGGTTGACCTGTTAACTGTTGACCTAATTCTGGTCGAACCAATGATCCACACCCGAAATTAAATGTGATCCAACATGAAGAGACATTTTATAATAGTATATCTGTATAGGAATCCGTTTTCTGCCAGAACTCAAAACACAATGGGGGTCATTCCGAGTTGTTCGCTCGCAAGCTGCTTTTAGCAGCTTTGCACACACTAAGCCGCCGCCTACTGGGAGTGTATCTTAGCATAGTAAAATTGCGAACGAAAGATTAGCAGAATTGTGAATAGACAGTTCTTAGCAGTTTCTGAGTAGCTCCAGACTTACTCGGCATCTGCGATCAGTTCAGTCAGTTTCGTTCCTGGTTTGACATCACAAACACTCCCAGCGTTCGCCCAGACACTCCTCCGTTTCTTCAGACACTCCCCCGTTTTTCCCAGAAACGCCAGCGTTTTTTCACACACTCCCATAAAACGGCCAGTTTCCGCCCAGAAACACCCACTTCCTGTCAATCACATTACGATCACCAGAACGAAGAAAAAAACCTTGTAATGCCGTGAGTAAAATTCCTAACTGCATAGCAAATTTACTTGGCGCAGTCGCAGTGCGAACATTGCGCATGCGCAATTAGCGCAAAATCGCTGCGATGTGAAGAAAATTAACGAGCGAACAACTCGGAATGACCACCATTGTATGGGGCTGAGTGTAAGCTATTGCCCTCTGTTATCAGACATTCTGAGGCTCCCAGCAGAGTCCTCTACAAGACAGATATGTGTTGTGCTTAGAATAAAATGTTTCCCAACACCAATGTGTCAGCGGGCAGAACTTGTGGGCGTCATGTATGTCTACTGAATTATGCGCAACTGTATGGAGGTGCAACTGTATTAGCGCAATGGTGTGGACATAGACGAGCAGGGGTGGATTTAGGGGTCAGGCCGCCCCTAGGTACATTATTGGCTGCCCCCCCTTCATTTCGGGTGCCAGTCCGGATGCGTTGAGACCACCAATGCAGCCTCAGCCTCACCCTACTACCAACACCTAGACTACAATTTGCTGACCATTGTCCCACCATCCGTCATTTGCTAAATAAAACATAGAAAAAAATATCATAATGTGAAAAAAATTAAGACTCACCTGGCCCTTATCAGCTTGGTGTGCAGCCCCCAGCAAGTGCCGCCCCTAGGCATGTGCCTTGTGGGAAATTCGCTACTGTAGACGAGAATGGGATGTCTACTGAGGGATAAGCAGATATAAGGTACTTGCTTCTGTACACAGGATAAGACCTTGCTGTGAAGACCCACTAGTCTATTGAACTTGGAGGAGCGCGTCATTTTGAAGATGTTCCCATTTTACCAGTGCACAGTTTCTCATCTACTACATTCAATACGATGCCTTGTCCTCCAACGAGGCGCGATTTATATCGGATGCGCATTAGATGGATCAAATACATCTACGCAGGGGAAAACCGTTAATGTAAAATTGTGGCCTGTGAAATAAAAGCAGCAGCAGTGTCATCGTATTGCCACGAGGTATTCCAGCCATTACAGTTTATGTAATATGTTAGCAGGTGGAATGTTGCAGTGACTTATTTACTTTTACAAACGTAACTTTGTAAAGCACAAATCTACAATTGTCTTCAGTAAGGAACAGCAAAAAGTGGAATAAGAGTGCTTGCTCTGCATTCCAGCATTACCCCCACTTTATAAATGAATCAATGAAAGTCTCGCTTATTTATACCGTCTACCACAAATAAAAAAAAAAGAAAAACAATCCGTCCAAGTTCTTATCGTAAAAATGGCGCACCTCACATATGAACGTTGTGTAGGTGTCCGTTTTCCGTGATTACAATTATTGAAGGTTATTTCCTCCTAAAAACATACATTAATTATTATGAATTCACTGTTCGCACACTTCCTATTTAATCAGATTGTGGAAGGAAGATGGACCCTGCGCAGTTGATCAGCCCCCTCTCTGCGGCATTACTTGTCAGTCAGGGGACAGGAGGAAATTCCATATGGGAGGGGCTTCCTCTGATGGTTTGTCCATTGTGACTTTGCAGGAAAATGCTTTTCCTCCGAGCAGAGACAGTTTTTGTGAATGAATGAATGCACCATGTGACCATTTACTGAATCACCCTGTGCTCTGGGTGAAAGTCGCAGCACGTGCCGGACCATGCGACGGGACGCTCCACATCCTGCAGTCTTCTCATTTTTTCCAGTCGTAATATTACAGCACAAAAACAAAGTATGAAAGTGAATGGAAGGAAACATAATGTTTATACATGCAACATCAACCACTATCATTGATTGTCACTGTACGTTACATGAGTTCCTGTTTACCAGCCACTGCAGGGTCAGTCTTTGCTAATTTCATTCTATTAGTCAAAGAATAAAGGGATCTTGGAATTATGTGAATGCAGTTGCAATCTTAACGTATGGGCAAACTGGGCAGGCACCCAGGGCCCCACGATTCCAGGGGCCTTTGGGGCCGAGCTGTGCTGGGGGGCAACTGCACCCGGTATCCGGTCTCTAGGTCGACAAGACTTAGGTCGACAGTGTCTAGGTTGACCACTATTGGTCGACAGTAACTAGGTTGACAGGGTCTCTAGGTCAACATGTTCTAGGTCGACATGAGTTTTTTGCATTTTTTTCTTATTTTGAACTTTTTCATACTTTACGATCCACGTGGACTACGATTGGGAATGGTAACCTGTACCGAGCGCAGCGCGGCACCTTGCCCAAAGCATGGTGAGCGAAGCAAGCGTAGCGAGGAATTGTGGTGCACTAATTGGGGTTCCTGGTCACTGTATGGCGAAAACGACACTAAAAAAGATTTTTTTAAAACGCATGTCGACCTTTTGACCTGTTGACCTAGACCATGTTGACCTAAAATCCCTGTCGACCTAGTTACTGTCGACCAAAGTGTGTTTGACCTTCAATACCACACCCACTGCATTCTGGGCTGGTCTCTTTGAAACTTCTTGAGAGGCAGGTAGACAATGCTGCCTGGTTGCTCTGATTAATTACACACAATCAGAGCAGTCAGACAACATTCTCTACCAGACAGGGAATGGCTGTCAGCTTGCTGATTGGTGGACGAATGGATCTGTCCACCAATCAGAGTTCTGGCAGCCCTTCACTGCATTACAGCACATTGAGAGGCGGTGTGAAACCTCATGAGAGATGATGTATTTCCATGAATGGGCTTCTAGGGGCCACAATGCATTGCTTTGCCCGAAGCCTTTAGTGCAGTTAAGACGGCCCTGTACTTATGCCCAGTTGGTGCAATAGCTAATAAGGCATTGATGCTTAATAATAATCCAGTATCGTATCTACAATATAATGGGCGCAGGGTGTCCGGGGCACACGGGCCCTGAGTCAAGGGAGGCCCATACTCCACACACTGCATCCATTGCTGTATTTTTCCTGCACATCTTTCCAGCTGCCCGCGCTATTATTGTGGTACAACACCAGAGTACTGGTGACTTTCTGAGCTTGTGCACACTGTTGTTCAGGTGGGAGGGAGCCATATCCCCCCTGTTTTAAAATGCCCCTGTAATCAGTCGCAGTCTATTACATCATTATCAGGCTTGTTGGTCATCAAGGTTTGACGATCGTCCTGTGTGCACTGTGAAGACACCTTTGGAACACACTAACGGGTTGCAATTAAAATGGCAGCTGTCGGGATCCTGGCATTCAGGATACTGACGCCCAAATCCCAACAGCCGACAATGCCGACAGCCGTAATACTGGCGCACTAGGGCTATTCCCACTCGTGGGTGTCCACAACACCCATAGAGTGGGAATAGATCCTGTGGCCAGCGCAGCGAGTCACCGAGCCCGCAGCGTGGCGAGCACAGCGAGCCCACAAGGGGACTCTTAGCGCTCGCCCCATGCCGGCATTTTGGCGGGTGAGATGCCGCTGTTGGGTTATTGACAGCCGGTAAAACATATGTAATCCACACTAACAGGTCTTTACGCAAGCTCAAACTGTTCACCCTAAAAACATTGCTCCATTTGTGCTTGTGACACCTGGCAGGATTGGCGCATGTACGGCCATCTTGACATGCAACAGTTTAGTCCAACTGAGAAAATTTTGAGGTACAGAACCCACTACAGTATTTGCGCTTTAGAATTGCACTATGGCATACCTCCCAACATTGGCTGCAGGGGAAGAGGCACATCTGCGCGGCGAAGCCGCTCACAATTTTCGAAAGGAGGTGTGGCTTGACAAAGGGGGCATGGCTTCATGTGAGTGCCGTGATAGCGAGCCACGCCCCCCCTCCCGTTTTCGGCACTGAGGGGGCAGCATGCTGCGCTGCTGGCATGCACCCTCTCCCTCCATCACCTGTGAATAGACGCTGTGCATTGCGCACAGCGTCTATTCACCACTGCTCTGCTAAGCAGGACAGCGAGAGACAGAGCCTCCAAGCTGCCCCCCCCCCCCCCCCCATCGCAGGGCACTGCGGCCCGCGGGTGGGGCAACGGGACAGTCCCCAAAAAACAGGACTGTCCCGCGAAAATCGGGACAGTTGGGAGGTATGCTGTAGCACATTTGAAATCATTCTTCTTACACTACTTTTGCCTTGTGTAATTATTATTTCTCTAACGTCCTAGTGGATGCTGGGACTCCGTCAGGACCATGGGGAATAGCGGGCTCCGCAGGAGACAGGGCACATCTAAAAAAGCTTTTAGGTCACATGGTGCGTACTGGCTCCTCCCCCTATGACCCTCCTCCAAGCCTCAGTTAGGTTTTTGTGCCCGTCCGAGAGGGTGCAATCTAGGTGGCTCTCCTAAAGAGCTGTTTAGAAAAGTTTTTTTTTAGGTTTCAATCTCAGTGATTCCTGCTGGCAACAGGATCACTGCATCGAGGGACTTAGGGGAGAGATTTCCAACTCACCTGCGTGCAGGATGGATTGGAGTCTTAGGCTACTGGACACTTAGCTCCAGAGGGAGTCGGAACACAGGTCAGCCTGGGGTTCGTCCCGGAGCCGCGCCGCCTATCCCCCTTACAGACGCTGAAGAGACGGCAGAACGGAGGTCCGGAAAGCAGGCGGCAGAAGACTCCTCAGTCTTCTTGAAGGTAGCGCACAGCACGGCAGCTGTGCGCCATTGTTGTCACACGGCTCACTGACTCAGTCACGGAGGGTGCAGGGCGCTGCTGGGGGCGCCCTGGGCAGCAATATAATTACCTTTAGTGGCAAAATAAATACATCACATATAGCCATTAAGGCTATATGTATGTATTTTAACCCAGGCCAGTTTCTTAAAAACCGGGGAAAAGCCCGCCGAAAAAGGGGCGGAGCTTATTCTCCTCAGCACTCAGCGCCATTTTCCTGCTCAGCTCCGCTGGTGAGGAAGGCTCCCAGGTCTCTCCCCTGCACTGCACTACAGAAACAGGGTAACAAAGAGAAGGGGGGCATAAATTGGCGATATTTATATATTAAGAGCGCATATATAGTAAACAACACCTTCTAGGGTTGTTTATATACATTTATAGCGCTTTTGGTGTGTGCTGGCAAACTCTCCCTCTGTCTCCCCAAAGGGCTAGGGGGTCCTGTCTTCGATTAGAGCATTCCCTGTGTGGCTGCTGTGTGTCGGTACGTGTGTGTCGACATGTATGAGGACGATGTTGGTGTGGAGGCAGAGCAATTGCCGATGATGGTAATGTCACCCCCTAGGGAGTCGACACCGGAATGGATGGCTTTAGTTATGGAATTACGTGATAATGTCAGCACATTACAAAAGTCAGTTGACGAAATAAGACGCCCGGCAAACCAGTTAGTACCGGTTCAGGCGTCTCAGACACCGTCAGGGGCTGTAAAACGTCCTTTACCTCAGTCAGTCGACACGGGTACCGACACAGATGAATCTAGTGTCGACGGTGAAGAAACAAATGTATTTTCCAATAGGGCCACACGTTATATGATCACGGCAATGAAGGAGGCTTTGCAGATCTCTGATACTGCTGGTACCTCAAAAAGGGGTATTATGTGGGGGGTGAAAAAACTACCTGTATTTTTTCCAGAATCAGAGGAATTGAATGACGTGTGTGATGAAGCGTGGGTTAACCCCGATAGAAAACTGCTAATTTCCAAGAAGTTATTGGCATTATACCCTTTCCCACCAGAGGTTAGGGCGCGCTGGGAAACACCCCCTAGGGTGGATAAGGCGCTCACACGTTTATCAAAGCAAGTGGCGTTGCCGTCTCCTGATACGGCCGCCCTCAAGGATCCAGCAGATAGGAGGCTGGAAACTACACTGAAGAGTATATACACACATACTGGTGTTATACTGCGACCGGCAATAGCCTCAGCCTGGATGTGCAGTGCTGGGGTAGTGTGGTTGGATTCTCTGACTGAAAATATTGATACCCTGGATAGGGACAGTATTTTATTGACTCTAGAGCAATTAAAGGATGCTTTCCTTTATATGCGAGATGCTCAGAGGGATGTTTGTGCTCTAGCATCAAGAGTAAGCGCGATGTCCATATCTGCCAGAAGAAGTTTATGGACGCGACAGTGGTCAGGTGATGCGGATTCCAAGAGGCATATGGAAGTATTGCCATATAAAGGAGAGGAATTGTTTGGGGTCGGTCTTTCGGACCTGGTGGCCACGGCAACTGCCGGCAAATCCACCTTTTTACCTCAGACCCCCTCCCAACAGAAAAAGACACCGTCTTTTCAGCCGCAGTCCTTTCGCTCCTATAAAAAGCGACCAAAAGGACAGTCTTATCTGCCGCGAGGCAGAGGAAAGGGTAAGAAAGGGCAGCAAGCAGCCCTTACCCAGGAACAGAAGCCCGCCCCGGCTTCTACAAAGCCATCAGCATGACGCTGGGGCTTTACAAGCGGATTCAGGAACGGTGGGGGGTCGACTCAAGATTTTCAGCAATCAATGGGTTCACTCACAAGTGGACCCGTGGGTCCTGCAGATAGTATCTCAGGGTTACATGCTGGAGTTCGAAAGGTCTCCCCCTCGCCGGTTCCTAAAGTCTGCTTTACCAACGTCTCCCTCAGAAAGGACGTCGGTTTTGGAAGCCATTCACAAGCTGTATTCTCAGCAGGTGATAGTCAAGGTACCCCTCCTACAACAGGGAAAGGGGTATTATTCCACACTATTTGTGGTACCAAAACCGGACGGTTCGGTAAGGCCTATTCTAAATCTGAAATCCTTGAACCTGTACATAAAGAAATTCAAGTTCAAGATGGAGTCACTCAGAGCAGTGATAGCGAATCTGGAAGAAGGAGACTTCATGGTGTCCTTGGACATAAAAGATGCTTATCTACATGTCCCGATTTACCCCTCACACCAAGGGTATCTCAGGTTCGTGATACAAGACTGTCATTATCAGTTTCAAACGCTGCCGTTTGGGTTGTCCACGGCCCCTCGGGTCTTTACCAAGGTAATGACCGAAATGATGGTTCTTCTACGAAGAAAAGGCGTATTAATTATCCCTTACTTGGACGATCTCCTGATAAGGGCAAAGTCCAGAGAACAGCTGGAAGTCGGTGTAGCGCTAACACAAGTAGTGCTTCAGCAACACGGGTGGATTCTAAATCTTCCAAAATCTCAATTGACCCCGACAACACATCTGCTGTTCCTGGGCATGATTCTGGACACGGTTCAGAAAAAGGTATTTCTCCCGGAAGAGAAAGCAAGGGAGTTATCCGAACTTGTCAAGAACCTCCTAAAACCAGGAACTGTGTCAGTACATCAATGCACAAGAGTCCTGGGAAAGATGGTGGCTTCGTACGAAGCGATTCCATTCGGCAGATTCCATGCACGAACATTTCAGTGGGATCTGCTGGACAAATGGTCCGGATCGCATCTGCACATGCATCAGCGGATAACACTGTCACCGAGAACAAGGTTGTCTCTCCTGTGGTGGTTGCAGACTGCCCATCTGTTAGTGGGCCGCAGATTCGGCATACAGGACTGGGTCCTGGTGACTACGGATGCCAGCCTACGAGGTTGGGGAGCAGTCACAAAGGGAAGAAACTTCCAGGGCGTGTGGTCAAACCTGGAGACGTCTCTTCACATAAATATACTGGAGCTAAGAGCGATCTACAATGCTCTAAGCCTGGCAAAATCGCTGCTTCAGGGTCAGCCGGTGTTGATCCAGTCCGACAACATCACGGCAGTCGCCCACGTAAACCGACAAGGCGGCACGAGAAGCAGGAGTGCAATGGCAGAAGCTGCAAGGATTCTGCGCTGGGCGGAGAATCATGTCGTAGCACTGTCAGCAGTGTTCATCCCGGGAGTGGACAACTGGGAAGCAGATTTCCTCAGCAGACACGACCTTCACCCGGGAGAGTGGGGACTTCATCCAGAAGTTTTCCACATGATTGTGAACCGTTGGGAAAAACCAAAGGTGGACATGATGGCGTCTCGCCTCAACAAAAAATTGGACAGGTATTGCGCCAGGTCAAGAGACCCTCAGGCAATAGCTGTGGACGCTCTGGTAACACCGTGGGTGTACCAGTCAGTGTATGTGTTCCCTCCTCTGCCTCTCATACCAAAGGTACTGAGAATTATACGGAAAAGAGGAGTAAGAACAATACTGGTAGCTCCGGACTGGCCAAGAAGAACTTGGTATCCGGAACTTCAAGAGATGCTCACGGAGGATCCGTGGCCTCTACCTCTAAGAAGGGATCTGCTTCAGCAGGGACCTTGTATGTTCCAAGACTTACCGCGGCTGCGTTTGACGGCATGGCGGTTGAACGCCGGATTCTAAAAGAGAAGGGCATTCCTGAGGAAGTTATTCCTACTTTAATTAAAGCCAGGAAAGAAGTGACCGCACAACATTATCACCGCATTTGGAGAAAATATGTTGCGTGGTGTGAGGCCAAGAAGGCTCCAACGGAAGAATTTCAATTGGGTCGATTCTTACATTTCCTGCAAGCAGGATTGTCTATGGGCCTCAAATTGGGGTCCATTAAAGTTCAAATTTCGGCCTTATCAATTTTCTTCCAGAAGGAATTGGCGTCAGTGCCTGAAGTACAAACTTTTGTCAAAGGTGTACTACATATACAACCCCCAATAGTGCCTCCAGTGGCACCGTGGGATTTGAACGTGGTTCTAAATTTTCTCAAATCTCATTGGTTTGAGCCTTTAAAATCGGTAGATTTAAAATACCTTACATGGAAGGTAACCATGCTGTTGGCCCTGGCTTCAGCCAGGAGAGTTTCGGAGTTGGCAGCTTTGTCATACAAAAGCCCATATCTGATATTCCATTCGGACAGGGCAGAATTGAGGACACGTCCTCAATTTCTCCCTAAGGTGGTTTCGGCATTTCACTTGAACCAGCCTATTGTGGTGCCTGCGGCTACTAGCGACTTGGAGGACTCCAAGTTACTGGACGTTGTCAGAGCATTAAAAATATATATTTCAAGGACAGCTGGAGTCAGAAAATCTGACTCGTTGTTTACATTGTATGCACCCAACAAGTTGGGTGCTCCTGCGTCTAAACAGACGATTGCACGTTGGATATGTAGTACAATCCAACTTGCACATTCTGTGGCAGGCCTGCCACAGCCTAAATCTGTAAAGGCCCATTCCACAAGGAAAGTGGGCTCATCCTGGGCGGCTGCCCGAGGAGTCTCGGCATTACAACTTTGCCGAGCAGCTACGTGGTCAGGGGAGAACACGTTTGTAAAATTTTACAAATTTGATACTCTGGCTAAAGAGGACCTGGAGTTCTCTCATTCGGTGCTGCAGAGTCATCCGCACTCTCCCGCCCGTTTGGGAGCTTTGGTATAATCCCCATGGTCCTGACGGAGTCCCAGCATCCACTAGGACGTTAGAGAAAATAAGAATTTACTTACCGATAATTCTATTTCTCATAGTCCGTAGTGGATGCTGGGCGCCCATCCCAAGTGCGGATTGTCTGCAATGCTTGTACATAGTTATTGTTACAAAAATCGGGTTATTACTGTTGTTGTGAGCCATCTGTTCAGAGGCTACTTCGTTTGTGTTATCATACTGTTAACTGGGTTCAGATCACAAGTTGTACGGTGTGATTGGTGTGGCTGGTATGAGTCTTACCCGGGATTCAAGATCCTTCCTTATTGTGTACGCTCGTCCGGGCACAGTACCTAACTGAGGCTTGGAGGAGGGTCATAGGGGGAGGAGCCAGTACGCACCATGTGACCTAAAAGCTTTTTTAGATGTGCCCTGTCTCCTGCGGAGCCCGCTATTCCCCATGGTCCTGACGGAGTCCCAGCATCCACTACGGACTATGAGAAATAGAATTATCGGTAAGTAAATTCTTATTTTAATAGTTATTTACAGTATAGCGCACACATATTCCACAGCATATTACAGAGAATATTTCAGTCACTCACATCAGTCCCTGCACCAGTGGAGCTTGCAATCTTTGTGGTCTATTCAGACTGCATTCCTTACCACATGGACACACATACACACTGGGGTTAATTTTCTGGGCAGGTTAATTCTCGGTAGCCAAATAACCTACCGGTATGTTTTTGGATCGTTGTGGGTAAAGGTCAGATAAATCTGCATAAGTTACTCCTTGCACACTGCCATATTTGTGTGAAAACAAGGTATATAGGGCCCAATTCAAATCTGATCACTGCTGTGCGTTTTCGCACAGCGGGCGATCAGGCCATAACTGTGCATGCGTATGCTCTGCAATGCGCACGCACGTTGGCCAACAACCACAGGCATCACCGGTCAGCGACAGCATGGTGCGAAAATTTCATTTGCACGGGCGTTCGCAAGGTGATTGACTGGAAGAGGCCGTTTGTGGGTGGTAACTGACCGTTTTCTGGGAGTGTCAGGGATAACGCAGACGTGTCCAAGCGTTTTCAGGGAGGGTGTCTGACGTCAGCTCCGGCCCCGATCAGCCTGTTCTCATCGCACTGTAGGAGTAAGTCCTGGCCTGTGCAGGGACTGGACACACTGAGTGAGGTGCGAACGGATTTGCAGCTGCCCGCATGCGATCGCACACTTGCACGGGTGAATTTCCCCTCCCCCTTGAGCGCCGACTATCTGATCGCAGGACAGCAACAGTAGCAGCCCAGGGATTAGGTCTGAATCACCCCCATAATCCAGTTGGCATTCAGAAGGGTTTTAGATTCCCTGTGATGTGGCAGCTGTTTAGTGATTAAGCAGTACATTTACTAAGCAGTGATAAGAGCGGAGAAGTGAGCCAGTGGAGAAGTTGCTCATGGCAACCAATCAGCACGGTAGTAACATCTATAATTTGCATACTATAAAGTGATACAGAGCTGCTGATTGGTTGATGGGGAAATTTCTCCGCTGGCTCACTTCTCCGCTCTTATCACTGCTTAGTAAATGTTCCCCTTAGTCATTGTCTTATTTTAGAGCTATGCTATTAGTGTTTTTTATTACTATTTTTTTTTTTTTACTTAAAAAAGTAGCAATGAAACAAAAGTAATAGGACCTACAGTAGACCCAGCTAGCTGCCACTCTACCACAAAGGTCATTCCACTCTTCATTTCGTTACAGGATTTGTCATTACAATACAAGACCACCAAGACCACCAATCTAGTAACCTTCAAGAGAGCAGCCCACTCATTACCGGCAAAGGTCAGACACCTCTCACAGTAAATGAGTGGTTCTTGAGCACAGGTAAAGCTACAGTGGGGTGTTTGAAAATGGGAAACAGTAATGTAATTAGCTCAGTAACTTCCAATACAAATATCAACACTCCGACTATTGGTAACTCATGACGCACAACATTAAAGAAGGTGACTATCTGAAATGAACACATATTCCGTTATGTGTAGGACACAGAGCAAACTGAGACTTTCTACTGTACCCGTGGAAGCAGGAAACGGAGCGTGTGGGCACATTTCTGAGGTTTTCCGACTGTTAAAAAGTTGAAATACTTCAGCATAATTAGCAAGATGAGTTAAAAGCAATGGTTAAGCAAAGTTCCCACAGGTTATTATGTATCAGGGAAAGTCCCAGCTACTACCTACATTATTCCTTATCGCTAAATATCAATAAGTGATGATGTCACAGGTGGTATTTTCCAGTGCATATGATAAAGTCATGTATCAGACCTTTTGCGTGTAATGACCTGGGAAGTGCGTTACATTGGACCAGAAAGCAAATGTGATCCCATTTAAAAGAACCAATTAACCTAGAATGTAAATTACTTTGGGGGAGATGTCTCAAAAGCTCGTAGAGAGAGATAGAGTGGAGAGAGATAAAGTACCAAACAATAGAATTTTAGCATAGAATGTTGATGGCAGATAAGAACCACTTGGTCCATCTAGGCTGCCCTTAACACATGTACACGCACACTTACACACTAGGGTCATGCTGACTTTTTGTCCCTGTCAACCTTAACCACTGTCGACCTTATGTACAGTACTTGTCGACCTTCTGTACCTGTCGACCCAATGCATGCCGATCATATGTTGTTGACCTGTTGACTGTCTACCTAGACATTGCAGATCTCGTATACCACACCCGTGTTAGGCATCATTGGAGAAATTTCGTTACATTTTGAGCAACATTGAAAAACTTTTGTCAAAAACACAGAAAAAAGTGGGTTATCTGTGCCCAAATTAGCCATGCATTCTGGCCCACGCTCTCCCCATCTCTACAGGTGTAGCTAGGTGCCATGGTGCCCGGAGCAAGGGTATGTTTTGGCGCCCCCTCCACCCCCCCACCCCCCCTTCCCCCCACACACACACCCCCTACTGAATTGGAGGCCTGGCCAACGTGTGGTGGCATGTTACATTTGAAAAGAAGAAATATTTAAAAATCCGAAATTGATGACAGGGCTGGTTCTAGACCTTGTGGAGGTAAGGGTGGAAGTTTCCTTTGGTCGCCTCCATGTTTAAAGTAGGGACAGTGCGCATCGAAGGCGCGCACCAAAATATGGGGGCATGGCTTCCTGGGGAAGGGGTGTGGCCACATAATACCCATTTAGATCACACCACACAGTATTGTCCGTTGTTCACCTTACACTACACAGTAATGCCCCTTATACACTTTACACAACACAGTAGAGTCCCTTATACACGTTATACCACAGTAGAGTCCCTTATACACGTTATACCACAGTAGAGCCGCTTATACATGTTACTCTGCAGATTCTAATGCAGAGGGAGGTGCTGCAGCATCAATGTAGAGAGAGGTGCTGTAGCAGCCAGGGCAGAGAGTTTCTGCAGCAGCCAAGGCAGAAATAGGTGCTACGTCAGCTGGGGCAGAGAGAGGTGCTGCAGCAGCTGGGGCAGAGAGTGGTATAGCAGGAGAGAAGTAACCCTGATACACAACTACAAGCAGACAGTGAGACATATAAAAGGGTGGCAGAGCTCCAGCATGTGCCGGCTGTCAGTGTCTCCTGCTGTCGCCTCTGGCCTGCCCTGTTCCCTATCTATCCTCCGAGTCAGTGTCCGTCCCCTCTGCTTCTCCTCCTCCTGCTCTGTGGCTGTCTGTACAGTGGCTCGCGGTATAGTGGACGGAGGGAGGGGGGTGGTCAGGCGGTGGTGCGCCCTCTAACTTTTCCAGCGCCCGTAGCTCACGCTCTACTTGAGCCACCCTCACTACACCCCTGCATCTCTAGATACTTTGACTATGCCCCTAAACATTTGTTCTCTGCAAAACCTTATTTTTAATGACTGCTGAGTTAACATTGAACAGTTTTCTTAATGAGTTATTGCTCAATTAAGGGCCAATCATGATGGTTTTGTATAGCTTTATAGTATAAAGGACCATAATTGACATCAGTTGTACTATAAGCTAGCCTCGCCACGGCATTGGGTTTTTAGTGGCAGATTTAATTAGCCATGAGGTTCCAAGGTAATCTCGCTGACACTACATGGGATATTGGAGCAGGAAAACCACACTTACATCTACTTGTGTCCCATAGAGTTGGGAGGAAAAATAAGTGAGGTTTTACTTACTGTAATAACGAAAAAATTCTTGTACAGTAGCTGCACATTGAACAGCTAATTAAATCAGCCCTATTGAGTCTTACTTAAAGTAGGAATTCTATAATAAAATGAGTGTCTTCCGTTTGTTAATTCTGCATTTGACTGCCATGGCACGATGTAGGGACTGCCATAGCACTACATGATGTAGTGAGCAGAGATGCTTTGGAACTGCTCTCTGAGCTCCATTTACTGTTAACAAAATGTAATAAATATTACATTTAAAATACTTGTTGTAAGTACATTTTAAGTATTTTATCGATATCATTAGTGGGAGAGGGTGACTGAGAATCATTTATATGAACAGCATTTGCTATGATTCTACAACGGTGAAATATTTAGAATTTTACACATACTGTATGCTCTCGGATGACCAAAGTGAAAATATATCAGTTTAATAGGGGTGGACAAAATAATACAGGTTTTATAAGCCAATCATTTGAATCTAAGGGCCAACTGGATCCATTAAGCAGACAGCAAATATAGACATCCATTGACATAAACAGACGGCACCGGCTATGAATTTTTAAATGCACTACAAGTCTTCTGGGATTTGTCAAGACCTGGATTAATGATAACCATCCTTTGTCTGTAGAATATGTCATGCATTAGTCGTCTACATCTTTTACTATTCATTAGTTTGTCAAAAAGGTGCATACAGTATTTTACATTATGTATTTTAAAATATACTATTTTAACTAGTAAAGATAACTTTTATAATTATGGCAGACAGATGTGCAATGTACTAATATATTGCAGTCTGCTGTGCAAGAGCTACACCCTTAGGTGAATATTTCCTATCATATGTGAAACATGCCGTTTTAATTGTACAGTATATATAAAAAGCAACAGTGCCCCCTACAGGCAGGAAGAGCCGTCCAGATCACTTAGGTTGAAGCTAAGAGACGAGGAAGCAGCGCTACATAATATTACTGAATTATACATAAAATGCTGCTAAATTATGAATACGTTGAATTTATTATTGTTTGGAAATGATTATGTAGACGTTATTATGCAGACTCTGTAATTTGGTTAAGGAAACAAAATTGAAAATGTAATTAGGGTAGTCTTTTTCTAGAATACTTAATATTACTAATTTAAGTTGATATTTTAATAAAGTCATACCAGTAAAATATATTGAAGTACTCCTGATACGCGGAATGTTTACTGTTTTGTTATTTTTAGTAAGGACAGACTATAATTTAAATGCAATAACAGCGCTAAATAAGAATATTATTAACATGTAATGATGCTGTAGTTGTGTGATTAGACGGAGAGTTGTGCAGGAGAATATAAAATTCTCTACTTACTAATTGTAGATACAGTAAAAATGAAAATCGGCTTTTATTGTTTGATGTAAATGAAAGATGTTGTTATAGTACAAACTATTAAGAAACGTTCATTTATCATTATCTGATTGCAGTATGCACTAGGGGTCGAGCACCCACATTCTGACTCCCATTCTGTCCCCCTTTGCAACAGGATTTGTAAACGCAAAATGCATCTTAGTTGCGACTGGAAAAGGATGCAGAATATTTTTTTTATGCACAATTACAGCTAAAAAAAAAACAATTTGCAGGGGGAGGGGGTACAAATTGGGCTACTGAAGACTGGAAGAAATCTTGGATTCATCACTCAGGGTTTTTGTATGCCGTCGAGTAAGCGAAAGGATGGCTCCTCAGTGTGTAGGGTTTATTTACTCTGTTTCAGGGCATGTTTGAGACCAAAAGTGAAAAAAAAGAAGAAAAAAAAGAAAGGCTTTTATTAATAAAATATGCCATGTTTTGCAGTTAAAAGCATTACCCTTAAAATTTGCCCTAGTAAATAAACCCTTATGGCCTTTTCCCTTTTAGTGTGTAGGGAGGGGGGGGGGGATGCACCCTCCCCTCTCTGTTTACTGTTTGTTTGTGACCTCTCTCCCTTACTAGCACCTGATATATAATTATGTCCAGGAATGATTGAGCAACTACCACTGTTTGCATGTGTGAGAAGGCATTGAATGGGAGCATTTGGAAGGCATGCTGTTCCTTGTAGTGCTAATGGGAGATCCTGGGAATATCTCCCAGGCCTTTATCATGAGGCCTTACTGTAGACAAATCACATGGCCCTATGTGGGCACTGCCATTATGTAGTGTTAGGACTGCTGATTTTGGAGAAGCCTTGACACAGCAGCTAAACATGCCTTTGCAAACGCATGTGACCAATTTCTCTGAAATGCTATTACCAGATAGTTTCAGGTATTGTCACAGGTAATTTCTAGTGTGCTGGGGGGATACTGGGGGGGAAAAAGCACCCCCCTCTCTGTCTTCTGTTAGTTTGTGACCCCTTCCCTTTTCTAGCACCTGATATATAATTATCTCCAAGAATGATTGAGTAACTACCACTGTTTGACTATATATATTTATCAAGGGGACCAGACTATGTATTTTAATAGTTTGCCAAACCTATGTGGCGACTTGCCACACTCACTCTGGAGGCTGGCCACACCCCTATGGAGACTGGTCATATCCCTAAGCTTGCATGCCCCGGTGGGCCCTTCATGCGTCAGTCCGAGCCTGCCTGCGACACCAACTGTCAAAGATGGAGGAGGTAGAGGTGGTCTGAGACTCTTTTACTGGATCCCAAGTCAGCAACTTGCACAGAGGGACTGGCACCCTGAACCAAAAGGGCTACCACAGCAATTATCAGTGGCATGCAATACCCTCTGGGATACTCCTAGTTGGTCAGAGTTCATCCTCTGAGTATAGATAGGTAGATAGATGGATAGATAGATAGATAGATAGATAGATAGATAGATAGATAGATAGATAGATGCCCAATGTATATACGAATAATAATAATAATAATAATAATAATAATATTACTTATATATAATAAAATTATCATTAAGCTTATATCTAAGCTTGCGAGCAGGGCCTTCCTACCGCTATGTCTGTTTGTTATTACCCAGTTTGTTTTATCACTGATGTTTCCAATTGTAAAGTGCAACGGAAAGCGCAGCATAAGAAACTGTAAATAAATAAAATATCTAAAGATGTAAAGGATCTGTATAAATATTTTTTTTTAATTTACAGAATTATACTGAGAAGTTCCTAATACACTGAATGTGAATGTGGTTTTGCTGTACAAACTTAAATTTGAAGTTCAAATGCCTGATTTAACTTCTGTGAGCTCATTTTCTATACTAGCTGGATGTTCCTGTAGACATAATATTTTAAAACATTTTATCTTTTTCACCTTTTCAAAGTTTAGAGGAGTGCTGGTAATTCATTAAACACTTTTACAGCTCACGGTGGCTCTTCCAGCTGTTGTCAGTGACTATACTACAAAGTTACATTTGTTATGAATCATGCAATGAAACTCCCAGGGACACACGTGGAAATACACAAAGTTGTTCTAGCATTTGATACACTGAATATTAGATGGTATGTGGTATGTATAACATGGTGTGATAGTATATATAATAAAGCATGCAACAGATCTTCTTGCAGAATAAATTGAGAAATTTGTTATATGTGCATAGTTTTTCTTATTCTGTCAATTAAAGCCCAATAATGGTCCAGAAGACAGCCCTGTAGGAGATACCCTCTCACCAGAAATAGCACCCAAAGAAAGAGCCAAATGGGTAATCAGTAAAAGATACCAATTATTTATTTTCAAAACATTTTTTACAACTTTGTTTAATCTTTTAAAGTAATAGTTTTACTTTTTACATACGCCAATAAAATCAGTATGCCACAACGGGTTTAAACAGCCAAAAATCTTTTGTCCAATTCAGTGAGGATCCTTCCCTGACCTCACACCTGAACAAGGTGGTGGAAGACCATCCATAACAGACTCTCCTGTATTGGTTGTGGCAAGTTTGGCTGGTGGAGAATTGGTTATAATCCAACTTCGCGTCACTATAAACTAGTGCACTCTGGAATTGTTTTTATTTTTGTGTGTATCGATTGTGTTGGTCCCTACAAACAGAGGCGTCCCCAAGAGTTGCTGCTAAATAACGAGTGCGAGATAAGGGTAGTTCTTTGCTTATCTCTCTATCTATCTATCTATCTATCTATCTATCTATCTATCTATCTATCTATCTATATGTATATATATATATATATATATATATATATATATATAGGAAGATAAGAATGAGGTATTAAAAGCGATCAATGGTGTCAAAAAAATTTGTATGGTATGGGACTAGACAATTAAGGTTATAAAAGTAGTACAGTAGTTTATTACAGAATGTAACAATAAAAACGGAGTATTATTGGATAAAAACAACTACAGTAAAATGACATAAGCATTAAAAATGAAGATATTCAGAAAAACCCTTGATGAAACGTGTTTGGTGCCACTTTGATCTAAACTCATCCTCAGAAGTTAAGCTTTTTATATCTTTCCTCTTTTGTTTCAAGTTAGTATATATATATATATATATATATATATATATATATATATATATATATCCTATATATTTTTTGTGGTTTTCTGAATATCTTCATTTTGAATGCTTATGTTATTTTACTGTAGTTATTTCATCCAATTATACTCTGTTTTTATTGTTACGTTCTGTAATAAACTACTGTACTACTTTTATAATCTTAATTGTCTAGTCCCGTACCATACAATTTTTTTGACGCCATTGGTCGCTTTTAATACCTCATTCTTTTTTTCCAATTTTTACCCGTAGGCACCTATACCAGTGCCTAGTTTATTTGAGGTGCGAAGCTGACACCCTGATATATAGAGGGAGTGTCTACTAGGAGTTAGCAATTATTATATTACACGGTTCTGAAACTAGTGTTCTTACTGTGGATACTGCATCTGTGGTGCTGATAGCTTCTCTGGTACACACACACACACACACATATATATATCAGTGGCGTGCGGTGAGGTCATCGGTTGGTGAGGCACTGCAGCCATAATCCACAAAGTCCAGCGATAAACCTTACCGCCACGGTCCCTGATGTCCGCTAACGCCACTCCTACCCGCTACCACCACCGCTAATGGCCTACAAAATTGCTGCCATCAACCGCCCCGTCCCCCACTGCTAATTCGCATCACAGTTCGCCGCCAATGCCCACAGCCCGCCTGCTGATTAAACTTGTGATGAGCACTGCGGGTGGTTAATATATTGTACATTTTTATAAAATATAAACTAAATATTAGTGTTTGGGATTGTGGAAGCAGTGTGAGGAGGACATGAATACAATATTGTTGTCCAGGGCTTTCATTAACGTAATAGTGCCACGGGCTCAGCGCTGTTAAGTTAATGGAAATCCTGGACAACAAAATAACGACTGTCAGTGTCTAGTAGTGTAGTGTTTAGTTGTGTCTTGTGTACTGTCACTGTGTATAACTAAACACTTATCTGCTGCCTGATGATCACTGCTAGCCAATGCCATATCACTCCTGACTCCCACACCAGCTTTACACAGCAGTGGCACCAGTAATGCTATATGTTTAATTTGCCGGCTGTCGGGATCCCTACGGTCAGGATACCGACGCCGAAATCTTGACAGCTGACAATGCCAACAGCCAGAAACCTGGTGCTACAGGACTATTCCCACTCGTGGGTGTCCACATCACCCATAGAGTGAGAATAAAACCTGTGGTGAGAGCAGCGCTTGCTCTGCTGTTGGCATACTGGCAGCCGGGATGCCGCTGTCGGTATATTGACGGCCGGCATCCTGGCCGCCGGTTAATCATACTGAATCCCACAGAAATGCACGTTTCTCACAGTTGGTTTCTGATCCTATACAACATTACATTGTGTAGTATAGGATCAGATGTATATAGTTTTGTATGTGTATGTACTATAGTTGGACTTAAGTGGGCAGTGTGGAGGACAGGGCAATGATTGCATCGGGTGAACAGGTGAAAGTGCTTGCATTCCCCTATTCCTCTCCCCTCTCCTGCTGCTATCCATACAAGCTAGCAGCAGCCCTTGCACCTGTGATCTGTGTCCTGCGCAGGCGAGCCCCTGGTCCTTGGCAGAGTGCAGAAGCCGGTGCTGTTGCTGGATTGCTGAAGAACAGAAGAGCATGCTGGTCACTCACATTCCCAGAGCTCCGGCCTGCCCACTGTGTACGGGGCTGCCATGGATTAACTGTGCACCCGCGGCGGTAGAGAGGAGGGCACCAGCGGCGGTAGAGAGAAGGACACCAGTGGCGGTAGAGAGGAGGACACCAGCGGCGGTAGAGAAGGCACCAGCGGCATTAGCGAGGAGGACACCAGCGGCGGTGGAGAGGAGGACACCAGCGGCGTTAGCGAGGAGGACATCAGCGGCGGTAGAGAGGAGGACACCAGCGGCGTTAGCGAGGAGGACACCAGCGGCGGTGGAGAGGAGGACACCAGCGGCGTTAGCGAGGAGGACATCAGCGGCGGTAGAGAGGAGGACACCAGTGGTGGTAGAGAAGAGGGCACCAGCGGTGGTAGAGAGGAGGACACCAGCGGCAGTAGAGAAGAGGGCACCAGCGGTGGTAGAGAGGAGGACACCAGCGGTGGTAGAGAGGAGGACACCAGCGGTGGTAGAGAGGAGGACACCAGCGGCAGTAGAGAGGAGGGCACCAGCGGCGGTAGAGAGAAGGACACCAGCGGCGGTAGAGAGGAGGACACCAGCGGCGGTAGAGAAGGCACCAGCGGCATTAGCGAGGAGGACACCAGCGGCGGTGGAGAGGAGGACACCAGCGGCGTTAGCGAGGAGGACATCAGCGGCGGTAGAGAGGAGGACACCAGCGGCGTTAGCGAGGAGGACACCAGCGGCGGTGGAGAGGAGGACACCAGCGGCGTTAGCGAGGAGGACATCAGCGGCGGTAGAGAGGAGGACACCAGTGGTGGTAGAGAGGAGGACACCAGCGGTGGTAGAGAGGAGGACACCAGCGGCAGTAGAGAAGAGGGCACCAGCGGTGGTAGAGAGGAGGACACCAGCGGTGGTAGAGAGGAGGACACCAGCTGCGGTAGAGAAGAGGGCACCAGCGGCGTTAGCGAGGAGGACACCAGCGGCGGTAGAGAGGAGGACACCAGCGGCGGTAGAGAGGTGCCAGCGGGCACAAGCGGCGGTACAGAGGAGGGCTCCGGGACTCGCAGCTCCCCTCCCGCTCTGCTGATTCCGGCCTGACAGGGGAAGCTAGCAGCTTCCCGCTCCACCGCTGCTGATCCTAACAGGAAAGTAGGTGCCCACTGCCCAATCACATCAGTCATAGTGACAGGGGCGTGCATTCATATGGGCTGAAGGCACGCCCCTGTCAAAGAGGCACACATACTAGTGCCGCTTCAGCTGCTTTTTTTAATGGGCTTATACTGCCCAATTCTTGTCCCGCCTCTCCGCTTCCAGCCTTTTCACATTGACAGTGGGAGGCACAGACAGCGGTGCCTCCCAAACACATTTAAAACTATTATTTTACACAGTACAAATCATTAAATTAATATAAAGCCTAAAGAATATACTTATGACACAGAATATGTGTCATAAGTATCTTCTTTCTATTATTTTAATGATAATGACAGGGGAGGCACTGTCTCCCCTGCCTCCCCTGACTGCACGTCCCTGATATATATATATATATATATTAGTGCTGGGCAAGATAACACGTTATTAACGCGTTAACGCCATAAGGCAATAACGGCGATAATATTGTTAACGCCGTTAATGCTGCTGCGCCGGAAGAAGCCGCCGGAAGCAGTTATTCATCTGACCCCCTTGATGGAGAAGCCGCTGGATGCCGCCGGAGAAGAGGAAGCCACCGGATGCCGCCGGAGAGGAGGAAGCCGCCAGCCGCCATAACCTCTTGAGACCGAGACATCTTCACAATATCTCTGTGAGTACTGGTTTTTATACAGAGCCTAAGCTCTAAGAGTTCTAAGCTAGAACACAAGCAGTGGGACTGGGTGAGTGGGATCCCGTAGCGCGCACTGGCCGGAACTGGGTAACTTAGTTACGCGGCTGAGGAGAAACCTCAGTCGCGTGGGTTGCAGCGAGCAGGGCAGCCCTTCTCTTCTCTGGCGGGTGCCGCTGTGGGACTGGATGAGAATGGTTCCGCAGCGTGCGCGCAAGTTCTATCAACGCCGCTGTGGGACTGGATGTGACGGGTTTATGTACATTGGGCTGATATTGCTTATATTAACAGGAGAGTTAGTGGAAGTTTGGGCCTCCTTCGTTCATTAAGGTCTCCCTGCTGAGCTATTATACTCCCTTTTATTGCTGGGGTGCCTAATCTGCTATAAACAAAAAATACAGTTTGTTTTACTTTTTTTTAATACATTTTATTTTATTTATTTAAAAATGTTTTCACAGAAAATGGAGAAAGGAACCGAAATCTTACATGGACATTTTCATTTTAAATCTCTACCAGATGGCACAGTTGATAAAACCAAAGTTATTTGTAAACACTGCAAAGCTGAATTTTCTTATCACCGGAATACTTCGAGTCTGAAGTATCACTTAAATGCAATACACACCCTTGATGCCAGCAACTCACCCACTCAAACAAACAGTGGAGGCAAGCTTCGGCAGACTACATTGGATACAGCGTATGGGAGAAGTATAGATAAACAAAAGCAAGAAAAGCTAACAAATAACATAGCGAAGTGGATAGCTACAAACTGCAGGCCAATTAGTATTGTCGAAGATGTCGGTCTGAGGAATGTTCTTAGGATCGCAACGAATGACAGCACGTATGAGCCTCCCTCAAGACGCACCATCACAAGAAGAATACATGACTTGTATGAAAAGGAGAGTACTACAAAATAGAGATGTGCACCGGAAATTTTTCGGGTTTTGTGTTTTGGTTTTGGGTTCGGTTCCGCGGCCGTGTTTTGGGTTCGAACGCGTTTTGACAAAACCTCACCGAATTTTTTTTGTCGGATTCGGGTGTGTTTTGGATTCGGTGTTTTTTTCAAAAAACCCTAAAAAACAGCTTAAATCATAGAATTTGGGGGTCATTTTGATCTCAAAGTATTATTAACCTCAATAACCATAATTTCCACTCATTTTCAGTCTATTCTGAACACCTCACACCTCACAATATTATTTTTAGTCCTAAAATTTGCACCGAGGTCGCTGGATGACTAAGCTCAGCGACCCAAGTGGCCGACACAAACACCTGGCCCATCTAGGAGTGGCACTGCAGTGTCACGCAGGATGGCCCTTCAAAAAAACACTCCCCAAACAGCACATGACGCAAAGAAAAAAAGAGGCGCAATGAGGTAGCTGTGTGAGTAAGCTAAGCGACCCTAGTGGCCGACACAAACACCTGGCCCATCTAGGAGTGGCACTGCAGTGTCACGCAGGCTGGCCCTTCCAAAAAACACTCCCCAAACAGCACATGACGCAAAGAAAAATGAAAGAAAAAAGAGGTGCAAGATGGAATTGTCCTTGGGCCCTCCCACCCACCCTTATGTTGTATAAACAGGACATGCACACTTTAACCAACCCATCATTTCAGTGACAGGGTCTGCCACACGACTGTGACTGAAATGACGGGTTGGTTTGGACCCCCACCAAAAAAGAAGCAATTAATCTCTCCTTGCACAAACTGGCTCTACAGAGGCAAGATGTCCACCTCATCATCATCCTCCGATTCATCACCGTGTACATCCCCCTCCTCACAGATTATCAATTCGTCCCCACTGGAATCCACCATCACAGCTCCCTGTGTACTTTGTGGAGGCAATTGCTGCTGGTGAATGTCTCCATGGAGGAATTGATTATAATTCATTTTAATGAACATCATCTTCTCCACATTTTCTGGAAGTAACCTCGTACGCCGATTGCTGACAAGGTGAGCGGCGGCACTAAACACTCTTTCGGAGTACACACTTGTGGGAGGGCAACTTAGGTAGAATAAAGCCAGTTTGTGCAAGGGCCTCCAAATTGCCTCTTTTTCCTGCCAGTATACGTACGGACTGTCTGACGTGCCTACTTGGATGCGGTCACTCATATAATCCTCCACCATTCTTTCAATGGGGAGAGAATCACATGCAGTGACAGTAGACGACATGTCCGTAATCGTTGGCAGGTCCTTCAGTCCGGACCAGATGTCAGCATCAGCAGTCGCTCCAGACTGCCCTGCATCACCGCCAGCTGGTGGGCTCGGAATTCTGAGCCTTTTCCTCGCACCCCCAGTTGCGGGAGAATGTGAAGGAGGAGATGGTGACGGGTCGCGTTCCGCTTGACTTGACAATTTTCTCACCAGCAGTTCTTTGAACCCCTGCAGACTTGTGTCTGCCGGAAAGAGAGATCCAAGGTAGGTTTTAAATCTAGGATCGAGCACGGTGGCCAAAATGTAGTGCTCTGATTTCAACAGATTGACCACCCGTGAATCCTTGTTAAGCGAATTAAGGGCTCCATCCACAAGTCCCACATGCCTAGAGGAATCGCTCTGTGTTAGCTTCTCCTTCAATGCCTCCAGCTTCTTCTGCAAAAGCCTGATGAGGGGAATGACCTGACTCAGGCTGGCAGTGTCTGAACTGACTTCACGTGTGGCAAGTTCAAAAGGTTGCAGAACCTTGCACAACGTTGAAATCATTCTCCACTGCGCTTGAGACAGGTGCATTCCACCTCCTATACCCAGGGCCGGTGCAAGGATCCTCAGCTCCCTAGGCAAATCTTCGGGGACACCCCCCCCCCCAATCCTAAATACACAGTCCCTTAGGTGAAAAAGTGTGGGGGCGCCATCTTATAGGTTCCACAGCCACCGCCTGATAAAGAAGCAGCACTGCAAACTATCATTTCGCACCCTCCCTTAACTCATAAAGGGACAGCGTGCTGAAAAAAGGGTGTGTGGTCTCACAAGGAAGGGGCAGAGCAGGTAAGCTGAGGGGGAGTTAGAGGAAGGGTGAGGGCAGGGACGCTGAGGGGGAGTTAGAGGGAAGGTGAGGGCGGGGATGCTGAGGGGGGGTTAGAGGGAGGGCGAGGGCAGGGGCGAGGACAGGGAGTTAGAGGGAGGGTGAGGATAGGGACGCTGAGGGGGATTAGAGGGAGGGTGAGGGTAGGGAGGCTGAGGGGGGTTAAAGGGAGGGTGAGGTCAGGGAGGCTGAGGGGGAGTTAGTGGGAGGGTGAGCGCAGGGACGCTGAGGGGGGTTAGAGGGAGGGTGAAGATAGGAACACTGAGGTGGTTAGATGGAAGGTGAGGGCAGGGACGCAGAGGGGAAGACAGTAGGAGGGTGAGGGTAGGGACACTAAGGGGGTTAGAGGGACGGTGAGGGTAGGGACACTGAGGTGGGTTAGAGGGACGGCGAGGGTAGGGACACTGAGGGGGGTTAGAGGGAGGGTGAGGGCAGGGACGCTGAGGGGGAGTTAGAGAGGGGGGTGAGGGTAGGGACGCTAACGGGGGTTAGAGGGAGGGTGAGGATAGGGACGCTGATGGGGATTAGAGGGAGGGTGAGTGCAGGGATGCTGAGGGGGAGACAGAGGGAGGGTGAGGGTAGGGACACTGAGGGGGGTTAGAGGGACGGTGAGGGTAGGGACACTGAGGTGGGTTAGAGGGAGGGTGGTGGTAGGGACACGGAGGGGGGTTAGAGGGAGGGTGAGGGCAGGAACGCTGAGGGGGAGTTAGAGGGGGGGTGAGGGTAGGGACGCTAACGGGGGTTAGAGGGAGGGTGAGGATAGGGACGCTGATGGGGAAAAGAGGGAGGGTGAGTGTAGGGATGCTGTGGGGGAGACAGATGGAGGAGGGAGACAGAGGGAGGGTGAGGGTAGGGACACTGTGGGGGGTTAGAGGGACGGTGAGGGTAGGGACACTGAGGTGGGTTAGAGGGAGGGTGAGGGCAGGAACGCTGAGGGGGAGTTAGAGGGGGGGTGAGGGTAGGGACGCTAACGGGGGTTAGAGGGAGGGTGAGGATAGGGACGCTGATGGGGATTAGAGGGAGGGTGAGTGTAGGGATGCTGTGGGGGAGACAGAGGGAGGGGGGAGACAGAGGGAGGGTGAGGGTAGGGACACTGTGGGGGGTTAGAGGGACGGTGAGGGTAGGGACACTGAGGTGGGTTAGAGGGAGGGTGAGGGCAGGAACGCTGAGGGGGAGTTAGAGGGGGGGTGAGGGTAGGGACGCTAACGGGGGTTAGAGGGAGGGTGAGGATAGGGACGCTGATGGGGATTAGAGGGAGGGTGAGGGCAGGGACGCTGAGGGTGGTTAGAGGGAGGGTGATGATAGGGACACTGAGGGGGATTAGAAGGAGGGTGAACTGTGAATGGGGTGAGTGCACATCTAAATCTAAGATGCGCACGCGGTCGTAGCAAACGAGGCACAAATGCACCTAGATATAGCCACAACATGCTTGATTACATCTGTACCCCACTTCACCTCACCCCACCCATTACGATTTTCTATAACCCAAGTTGTTTTAAATATTCCCTTATTAAATAGCTACAAACATTTGCAATTAAAAAAAAAACTTACCTTTTTTCTGCAGCAGTGTGCTTCTTCTGTCTTTTCCACTCCTGTTCTTGATGGCCCTCCTCTTTCTGCATAGGCTCCTCTTCTGCTGGACGCCATTACGCTCCACTCCTGTGAGGGGAGAGAAGAAAAAGAGGGGGGGGGGAGAAAGGGGGGGGGGGGGCAATGCTGAAGACTGCAGTGGCTTTAGAGAGAAGGGAAGAAGAGGGGGTGGTGTTGCTGCCTATCTGTCAACTAGTTTGACTTTGACAGGACAGGAGGGAGGAGAAATTAAGTAAGGAAAGGGAGGGGGGGTTTGGCCGTGCGGGGCCCTGCCTGCGTCTGTCGCAGAGAGAAGGCCTGTTCATGCTGCCAGCGCCGCTGCCTGTAATACACTGTGACATGCAGTGACTGAGGCAGCCGGCAGCAGCAGTTAGGACAGGAGCCATAGACTAGAGGCAGGGCAGAGGGACAGAGATGGAGGAGGCGGGCCGCGGGAGCCGCTCTGCATGGTGCGGGCGCCGCTGCCTGTAATACACAGTGACAGAAGCGGCAGCGGTCAGCTACATGCAGGCGAGTGGGGGGACAGTCACTGCCCATTCAGTAAGGAGTCAGGGAGGGGGAAGCACCTCTTCACGCTGCCGGCGCCGCTGCGTGAGAGGCGCAGGCTTCGGCAGCCGGCTGCAGTATAGTAGCAGAGCAGGGAGAGCTGCTTTGCGGACTGTGCTGATCTACCCGCCGGCTTGCTCCTCCTGTAAATCAGATGACGCCTTCTGCTTGTCAGTGTAGGTAGGGAGCGGACTTCTCCCTGGTCATCGCAGCAGCATGGAAGGGGGGGAGCGAGCGATGCAGGAGGGGGAGGTGGGGACAGGACCCGGACATCCAACACCAGGTGAACAGGGAGCGGGCGCCTCGCATCCCTCACAGCGCACATCCTGTGACATACTGTACTGCACTCCACTCAGCACCGCCCTCCAAGTGCCGGCGCCCATAGGCAGCTGCCTAAAGCTGCCTAATGGTAGCCCGGCCCTGCCTATATCGTGCTCAGTTGTATAGGCTTGAATGGCCTTTTGCTGCTCCTCCAACCTCTGAAGCATATAGAGGGTTGAATTCCACCTCGTTACCACTTCTTGCTTCAGATGATGGCAGGGCAGGTTCAGGCGTTTTTGGTGGTGCTCCAGTCTTCTGTACGTGGTGCCTGTACGCCGAAAGTGTCCCGCAATTCTTCTGGCCACCGACAGCATCTCTTGCACGCCCCTCTCGTTTTTTAAATAATTCTGCACCACCAAATTCAAGGTATGTGCAAAACATGGGACGTGCTGGAATTTGCCCATATTTAATGCACACACAATGGCCCTCATTCCGAGTTGATCGCTCGCAAGGCGAATGTAGCAGAGTTACACACGCTAAGCCGCCGCCTACTGGGAGTGAATCTTAGCTTCTTAAATGTGCGACCGATGTATGCGCAATATTGCGATTACAAACGAGTTAGCAGTTTTTGAGTAGCTTCAGACTTACTCTGCCTGTGCGATCAGTTCTGTGCTTTTCGGTCCTGGCTGACGTCATAAACACACCCAGCGTTCGCCCAGGCACACCCACCGTTTCCCCGGCCACTCCTGCGTTTTCTCCGGAAACGGTAGCGTTTCCAGCCACACGCCCCTAAAACGCCGTGCATCCGCCCAGTAACACCCATTTCCTGTCAATCACAATGCGAACGTCGGAGCGATGAAAAAGCCGTGAGTAAACTTACTTTCTTCATAGTAAAGTTACTTGGCGCAGTCGCAGTGCGAACATTGCGCATGCGCACTAAGAGAATTCTCACTGCGATGCGATGAAAATCTCCGAGCGAACAACTCGGAATGAGGGCCAATATTGCTGGCGTTGTCCGATGCCACAAATCCACAGGAGAGTCCAATTGGGGTAAGCCATTCTGCGATGATCTTCCTCAGTTGCCGTAAGAGGTTTTTAGCTGTGTGCGTATTCTGGAAAGCGGTGATACAAAGCGTAGCCTGCCTAGGAACGAGTTGGCGTTTGCGAGATGCTGCTACTGGTGCCGCCGCTGCTGTTCTTGCGGCGGGAGTCCATACATCTACCCAGTGGGCTGTCACAGTCATATAGTCCTGAGGGTGCCCTGCTCCACTTGTCCACATGTCCGTGGTTAAGTGGACATTGGGTACAACTACATTTTTTAGGACACTGGTGAGTCTTTTTCTGAGGTCTGTGTACATTTTCGGTATCGCCTGCCTAGAGAAATGGAACCTAGATGGTATTTGGTACCGGGGACACAGTACCTCAAACAAGTCTATAGTTGGCTCTGCAGTAATGATGGATACCGGAACCACGGTTCTCACCGCCCAGGATGCCAAGGCCTCAGTTATCCGCTTTGCAGCAGGATGACTGCTGTGATATTTCATCTTCCTCGCAAAGGACTGTTGGACAGTCAATTGCTTGGTGGAAGTAGTAAAAGTGGTCTTACGACTTCCCCTCTGGGATGACCATCGACTCCCAGCAGCAACAACAGCAGCGCCAGCAGCAGTAGGCGTTACACGCAAGGATGCATCGGAGGAATCCCAGGCAGGAGAGGACTCGTCAGAATTGCCAGTGACATGGCCTGCAGGACTATTGGCATTCCTGGGGAAGGAGGAAATTGACACTGAGGGAGTTGCTGGGGTGGTTTGCGTGAGCTTGGTTACAAGAGGAAGGGATTTACTGGTCAGTGGACTGCTTCCGCTGTCGCCCAAAGTTTTTGAACTTGTCACTGACTTATGATGAATGCGCTGCAGGTGACCTGTAAGGGAGGATGTTCCGAGGTGGTTAACGTCCTTACCCCTACTTATTACAGCTTGACAAAGGCAACACACGGCTTGACAAATGTTGTCCGCATTTCTGTTGAAATACTTCCACACCGAAGAGCTGATTTTTTTGGTATTTTCACCAGGCATGTCAATGGCCATATTCCTCCCACGGACAACAGGTGTCTCCCCGGGTGCCTGACTTAAACAAACCACCTCACCATCAGAATCCTCCTGGTCAATTTCCTCCCCAGCGCCAGCAACACCCATATTCTCCTCATCCTGGTGTACTTCAACACTGACATCTTCAATTTGACTATCAGGAACTGGACTGCGGGTGCTCCTTCCAGCACTTGCAGGGGGCGTGCAAATGGTGGAAGGCGCATGCTCTTCACGTCCAGTGTTGGGAAGGTCAGGCATCGCAACCGACACAATTGGACTCTCCTTGTGGATTTGTGATTTCGAAGAACGCACAGTTCTTTGCTGTGCTTTTGCCAGCTTAAGTCTTTTCATTTTTCTAGCGAGAGGCTGAGTGCTTCCATCCTCATGTGAAGCTGAACCACTAGCCATGCACATAGGCCAGGGCCTCAGCCGTTCATTGCCACTCCGTGTGGTAAATGGCATATTGGCAAGTTTACGCTTCTCCTCCGACGATTTTATTTTAGATTTTTGAGTCCTTTTTTTACTGATATTTGGTGTTTTGGATTTTACATGCTCTGTACTATGACATTGGGCATCGGCCTTGGCAGACGACGTTGATGGCATTTCATCGTCTCGGCCATGACTAGTGGCAGCAGCTTCAGCACGAGGTGGAAGTCGATCTTGATCTTTCCCTATTTTTGGAACCTCAACATTTTTGTTCTCCATATTTTAATAGGCACAACTAAAAGGCACCTCAGGTAAACAATGGAGATGGATGGATACTAGTATACTTATGGATGACGAGTGACTGCCGACACAGAGGTAGCTACAGCCGTGGACTACCGTACTGCGTCTGCTAGTATAGACTGGATGATAATGATATAAAAAATATATATATATCACTACTGCAGGACAGGTATATATTATATAATGACGGACCTGCTGGACACTGTCAGCAGCAGATTCCTAAACTACTAGTATGAAGAAGATAGAAAAAAAAAAACCCACCACAGGTAGGTATACAATTATGGACGAGCACTGCCGACACAGAGGTAGCTACAGCCGTGGACTACCGTACTGCGTCTGCTAGTATAGACTGGATGATAATGATATAAAAAATATATATATAACACTACTGCAGGACAGGTATATATTATATAATGACGGACCTGCTGGACACTGTCAGCAGCAGACTCCTAAACTACTAGTATGAAGAAGATAGAAAAAAAAAAACCCACCACAGGTAGGTATACAATTATGGACGAGCACTGCCGACACAGAGGTAGCTACAGCCGTGGACTACCGTACTGCGTCTGCTAGTATAGACTGGATGATAATGATATAAAATATATATATATATCACTACTGCAGGACAGGTATATATTATATAATGACGGACCTGCTGACTGTCAGCAGCAGACTCCTAAACTACTAGTATGAAGAAGATAGAAAAAAAAAAACCACCACAGGTAGGTATACAATTATGGACGAGCACTGCCGACACAGAGGTAGCTACAGCCGTGGACTACCGTACTGCGTCTGCTAGTATAGACTGGATGATAATGATATAAAAAATATATATATATCACTACTGCAGGACAGGTATATATTATATAATGACGGACCTGCTGGACACTGTCAGCAGCAGACTCCTAAACTACTAGTATGAAGAAGATAGAAAAAAAAAAACCCACCACAGGTAGGTATACAATTATGGACGAGCACTGCCGACACAGAGGTAGCTACAGCCGTGGACTACCGTACTGCGTCTGCTAGTATAGACTGGATGATAATGATATAAAAAAAATATATATATCACTACTGCAGCACAGGTATATATTATATAATGACGGACCTGCTGGACACTGTCAGCAGCAGACTCCTAAACTACTAGTATGAAGAAGATAGAAAAAAAAAACCCACCACAGGTAGGTATACAATTATGGACGAGCACTGCCGACACAGAGGTAGCTACAGCCGTGGACTACCGTACTGCGTCTGCTAGTATAGACTGGATGATAATGATATAAAAAATATATATATATCACTACTGCAGGACAGGTATATATTATATAATGACGGACCTGCTGGACACTGTCAGCAGCAGACTCCTAAACTACTAGTATGAAGAAGATAGAAAAAAAACCCCCCACCACAGGTAGGTATACAATTATGGACGAGCACTGCCGACACAGAGGTAGCTACAGCCGTGGACTACCGTACTGCGTCTGCTAGTATAGACTGGATGATAATGATATAAAAAATATATATATCACTACTGCAGGTATATATTATAATATAATGAATGACGGACCTGCTGGACACTGTCTGTCAGCAGAATGCGTTTATAGAATAAAAAAAAAAAACACCACACGAGTGTTTAACTTTTTCAGGCAGACAATATACTGGTGGTCACTGGTCAGTCACACTGGCAGCAAAAGTGTGCACTGTTATGTACTCCTGCTATAACTGCTCCCCAGTCTCCCCCACAATTAAGCTGTGTGAGCAGTGAGCACTCAGCACAGTCAGATATACATAGATGATATTATCATGCAGCACACTGAGGCTGAGCACAGATATGGTATGTGACTGTGTATCGTTTTTTTTCAGGCAGAGAACGGATTTTAAATAATAAATAAAACTGGTGGTCACTAGTATAACTATCAGCAAAACTCTGCACTCTCTGAGTACTCCTAATGCTCCCCAAAATTACTAAAATTAAATTACTAGTAAATCAAGTGTCTCACTCTCTATCTAAACGGAGAGGACGCCAGCCACGTCCTCTCCCTATCAATCTCAATGCACGTGTGAAAATGGCGGCGACGCGCGGCTCCTTATATAGAATCCGAGTCTCGCGATAGAATACGAGCCTCGCGAGAATCCGACAGCGGGATGATGACGGTCGGGCGCGCTCGGGTTAGCCGAGCAAGGCGGGAAGATCCAAGTCTGCCTCGGACCCGTGTAAAAAGGCTGAAGTTCGGGGGGGTTCGGATTCCGAGGAACCGAACCCGCTCATCTCTACTACAAAAGCGATGGCGTTACAATGTGTACCACATGTTGCTCTCACTGGAGATTACCGGACATCGCTGGGTAACCATAATTACCTCGGAGTTACAGTGCATTATATTGATGAACACTGGGAGCTACATTCACATGCTCTGACTGTAATGAAAACAGAAGAGAGACATTTTGCTGAAACGTGCGCTGAACATTTTATTCATGTTGCACAGGAGTGGAACATTTCAGATAAAGTCGGCACACTTAGCACAGATAGTGCAAGAAATATGATTGCTGCTGCAAGACACCTGCCTTTTGAACATGTCCCCTGCACTGCGCACAGTCTCCAGCGTTCTGTCACAGTATCTCTGCAGAACAGTGCGTTTGACAATGTCCTGGCCAAATGCAGAAAAGTTGTAGGCCACTTTAAACACAGTCCAGCAAGTGCTGCAGAATTACAAAAACAACAATTTCAACATAGACAAAATAAGGAGTCGCTTATACAAGATATTCCAACCAGATGGAATTCGACTCTGGACATGATAAAAAGTGTCTGTAGAAATGAACAGGCACTGAGGGATGTCCTCACCACACACAACACCAAGATTGCCATGCCAACTACAGCTGAAATGGACAAACTGCAGAGGTTGGAAACGCTACTGGAGCCCTGCAGGTATATTTTACATACTTCATATATTTAATTTTTCCACTGTCCTGTCTGTAAAAAATATAGCATGAATGGGATGTAGTTAGGTAGGTTTAGGCACTTACTGGTGGTGGGTAGGAAGCAGGGAGGGTTAGGGTTAGTAGGGAGCAGGGATGGTTAGGGTTAGTAGGGAGCAGGGAGGGTTAGGGTTAGTAGGGAGCAGGGAGGGTTAAGGGTAGGGAGGGTTAGCAGAGCCGGCCCTAACCAATATGATGCCCTAGGCAAGATTTTAGCTGGTGCCCCTTAGCACCACCGCTGGTTCCGCCTCTGACCTTGCACCTCTTTCCCAGCACCATCACCCTCACCCATAGCAGTCCTTATTTTGGGGTTTGTACCCCCTATATTTTAAATAGGAACAGTTCGCACATTTGGCGCACAGCCCAAAAAGGGGTGTGATTTTGATGGCAAGGGGCATGGCCACACAATAGTAACCCCAATTCCAATTACGCCACACAGTACTGCAACTTTATTCACATTTTATCATGCAATAGTGTCCATAATTCATATTACATCCCACAGTAGTATCACTTTTCCTTATAAACGTTACTCCTCACTGTAGAGCCCCTTATTCACATTACATCACACTGAATTGCTCCTTATTCACATTACACCACACGCTATTGCTCTTTATTCACATTAGATGAAACAGTAGTGTCCTTTCTATACGCAACGCCACATAGTAGAGCACCTTATACACATAATGCCACACATTAGTAATGCATTTATACACATAATTCCACACAGTAATGCCCCTTACACATATGAGACACATTATTAATGTCATTATAAACATAATTCGCCTTAAACATTATGACAACCTTTATTAATGCCCCTTTACACATAATGTCCCTTACACATATGACGCACATTATTAATGCCCTTATACACATAATGACATGTATAGTGCCCCCTACACATTTGCTGCACATTATTAGTGCCCCTATACACATAATGACACACATACAGTAGTACCCTGTTACACATATGCTGCACATTATTAATGCCCTTATACACGTAATGACACACAGTGACCCTTACACATATGTTGCACATTATTAATGCATTTTTACATGACACACATAATGCTCCTTACACATATTCCGAACACTACTGCACAACCAACCCACTCACATGCACACAGCACTCACACTGCCACTAACACTGTGACCTCTGCCTCTGCTTGGATACAGATGTGTCCTCACAAATCTTGCATCAATGCTAACGTCGGGCACCTTTTTTTATGAAAATGCATCTTATTTGCAATGCATTGGTATGTGGCTAGGATGCACAAGCAGCTTCTGCTGATTAAAATGATATGCTGCATGCCTATATACTGTGTGAGACTGTGGCTGTATCTGCATATGAAATGCTACACACAGAATATAGGCATGCCGCATATCATTTTAATCAGCAGAAGCGGCTGATGCCCCTAGGCATATCAAATGCCCTAGGCAATTGCCTAGTTTGCCTATAGCTATGGCCGGCTCTGAGGGTTAGTATACTTACCGGGGACTTTTGGGTATCTGGATTCCAGGATGCCACTGTCGGTTTTTTTTTACTGTTGCAGGTATGTGACTGAACTTCTGGGAGGAGAAAAGTATGTTTCATGCTCTGTGGTTCTGCCTGCTTTTTGCCATCTCTCTCGGGTCATGGAGAGTTCAGATGATGACCCAGCCTACGTGGTCAAATTTAAGTCTACATTCAGAACAGACCTGGAGACACGCAAAGAAAATGCCAACATTGCATATCTGAAGATTGCTACCGCATTGGACCCTAGATTCAAGGACCTCAAGTGTATACCCAGAGCTGAGAGGGGTGAGGTGTGGGCCTTAGTCACCAACTTACTAAAGGAACAGAGGTTTGTTGCAGAGAAACCTGTGGAAGCAACAACATCAGAGCCACCAAATAAAAAGTTAGCCCTATTGGCTGCTTCATCAGAGTCTGATTCTGAACAGGAGGAAGATTCAGTTGAGAACAGTGTGCGTCGATTCAGAGCGGAGCCCACCATCAGTACAGAGTCCTGTCCATTAGAGTGGTGGTCCAAACATGCAGGCTCACACAGCAGGCTGGCCTCCATTGCACAGAAGTACTTGGCCACACCTGCAACATCAGTACCATGTGAAAGGTTGTTTTCTCTTGCTGGTCATATTGTACAGAAGAAGAGAGTTTCTTTCTTTATCATCTGAAAATGTAAATAACCTTGTGTGTCTTAGCAACTGGCTTGGTGCAGAGCAGTAAATAGGTTACACACCTAAAATATATCTGTCCAATCTGGTGGGAACAAAAATCTGGGTAAGAAAACAGATTTAGATTCTCAGAAAACATATTTTATTTTTAATTTTAATTTGTAAAGTTTTTTAAATGCTACTGTGTTAAGGGAAAACTGCAAACCAAATGTTTTTGCTGTGTAGTTCATATAGAAGTACTAAAAGTGCGCAATACAATACTTTTGAATTCATTATTGTCTTTAGTCGGCTAACAATACGATTAATCGCTATTAATCGCATGAAATCCTGCGATTAATTGCGATTAAAAATTTTAATCGTTGCCCAGCACTAATATATATAATAAGAATTTACTTACCGATAATTCTATTTCTCGTAGTCCGTAGTGGATGCTGGGGACTCCGTCAGGACCATGGGGAATAGCGGCTCCGCAGGAGACAGGGCACAAAATTAAAAGTTTGACCACTAGGTGGTGTGCACTGGCTCCTCCCCCTATGACCCTCCTCCAAGCCTCAGTTAGGATACTGTGCCCGGACGAGCGTACACAATAAGGAAGGATTTTGAATCCCGGGTAAGACTCATACCAGCCACACCAATCACACTGTACAACTTGAGATCTGAACCCAGTTAACAGCATGATAACAGAGGAGCCTCTGAAAAGATGGCTTCCAACAATAATAACCCGATTTTTGTAACAATAACTATGTACCAGTATTGCAGACAATCCGCACTTGGGATGGGCGCCCAGCATCCACTACGGACTACGAGAAATAGAATTATCGGTAAGTAAATTCTTATTTTCTCTGACGTCCTAAGTGGATGCTGGGGACTCCGTCAGGACCATGGGGATTATACCAAAGCTCCCAAACGGGCGGGAGAGTGCGGATGACTCTGCAGCACCGAATGAGAGAACTCCAGGTCCTCCTTAGCCAGGGTATCAAATTTGTAGAATTTTACAAACGTGTTCTCCCCTGACCACGTAACTGCTCGGCAGCGTTGTAATGCCAAGACCCCTTGGGCAGCCGCCCAAGGTGAACCCACCTTCCTTGTGGAGTGGGCATTTACAGATTTTGGCTGTGGCAGGCCCTGCCACAGAATGCGCAAGTTGAATTGTGCTACAAATCCAACGAGCAATCGTCTGCTTAGACGCAGGAACACCCAGCTTGTTGGGTGCATACAGTATAAACAGCGAGTCAGACTTTCTGACTCCAGCCGTCCTTGAAATATATATATATATATATATATATATATATATATATATATTTTTAAGGCTCTGACAACGTCGAACAACTTGGAGTCCTCCAAGTCGCTAGAAGCCGCAGGCACTACAATAGGTTGGTTCAGGTGAAACGCTGATACCACCTTAGGGAGAAACTGAGGACGCGTCCGCAGTTTTGCCCTGTCCCAATGGAAAATCAGATATGGCTTTTGTACGAAAAAGCCGCCAATTCTGACACTCTCCTGGCCGAAGCCAGGGCCAGTAGCATGGTCACTTTCCATGTAAGATATTTCAAATCCACCGATTTGAGTGTCTCAACCAATGGGATTTGAGGAATCCCAAAACTACATTGAGATCCCACGGTGCCACTGGAGGCACAACCGGGGCTGTATATGTAGTACTCCTTTGACAAAAGCTTGGACTTCAGGAACTGAAGCCAATTCTTTCTGGAAGAAAATCGTCAGGGCCGAAATTTGAACCTTAATGGACCCCAATTTGAGGCCCATAGACAATCCTGTTTGCAGGAAATGTAGGAATCGACCCAGTTGAAATTCCTCCGTCGGAGCCCTCTCCTTCAGGATCCGGCGTTCAACCGCCATGCCGTCAAACGCAGCCGCGGTAAGTCTAGAGGTAGAGTGCACGAATCCTCCGTGCGCATCTCTTGAAGTTCCGGGTACCAAGTCTTTCTTGGCAAATCCGGAACCACGAGTATCGTTCTTACTCCCCTTCGCCTTATAATTCTCAGTACCTTGGGTATGAGAGGCAGAGGGGGGAACACATACATTGACTGGTACACCCATGGTGTTACCAACGCGTCCACAGCTATTGCCTGAGGGTCTCTTGACCTGGCGCAATACCTGTCCAGTTTTTTGTTGAGGCGGGACGCCATCATGTCCACCTTTGGTTTTTCCCAACGGTTCACAATCATGTGGAAGACTTCTGGATGAAGTCCCCACTCTCCCGGGTGGTGATCGTGTCTGCTGAGGAAGTCTGCTTCCCAGTTGTCCACTCCCGGAATGAACACTGCTGACAGTGCTATCACATGATTTTCTGCCCAGTGAAAAATCCTTGCAGCTTCTGCCATTGCCCTCCTGCTTCTTGTGTCGCCCTGTCTGTTTACGTGGGCGACTGCCGTGGTGTTGCCCTACTGGTACAACACCGGCTGACCCTGAAGCAGAGGTCTTGCCAGGCTTAGAGCATTGTAAATTGCCCTTAGCTCCAGTATATTTATGTGAAGTGAAGTCTCCAGGCTTGACCACACTCCCTGGAAATTTCTTCCCTGTGTGACTGCTCCCCAGCCTCTCAGGCTGGCATTCGTGGTCACCAGGACCCAGTCCTGAATGCCGAATCTGCGGCCCTCCAAAAAGGTGAGCACTCTGCAACCACCACAGAAGAGACCCCCTTGTTCTTGGAGACGGGGCTATCCGCTGATGCATCTGAAGATGCGATCCGGACCATTCGTCCAGCAGATTCCACTGAAAGGTTCTTGCGTGGAATCTGCCGAATGGAATCGCTTCGTAAGAAGCCATCATTTACCCAGGACTCTTGTGCATTGATGCACTGACACTTTTCCTGGTTTTAGGAGGTTCCTGACTAGCTCGGATAACTTCCTGGCTTTCTCCTCCGGGAGAAAAACCTTTTTCTGAACTGTGTCCAGAATCATCCCTAGGAACAGCAGACGTGTCGTCGGGCTCAGCTGGGATTTTGGAAAATTTAGAATCCACCCGTGCTGTTGCAGCACTACTTGGGTTAGTGCTACACCGGCCTCTAACTGTTCTCTGGATCTTGCCCTTATCAGGAGATCGTCCAAGTAAGGGATAATTAATACGCCTTTTCTTCGAAGAAGAATCATCATTTCGGCCATTACCTTGGTAAAGACCCGGGGTGCCGTGGACAATCCAAACGGCAACGTCTGAAACTGATAGTGACAGTTTTGTACCACGAACCTGAGGTACCCTTGGTTTGAAGGGCAAATTGGGACATGGAGGTAAGCATCCTTGATGTCCAAGGACACCATAAAGTCCCCTTCTTCCAGATTCGCTATCACTGCTCTGAGTGATTTCATCTTGAACTTGAACCTTTGTATGTAAGTGTTCAAAAGATTTCAGACTTAGAATAGGTCTCACCGAGCCGTCCGGCTTCGGTACCACAAACAGCGTGGAATAATACCCCTTTCCTTGTTGTAGTAGGGGTACCTTGACTATTACTTGCTGGGAATACAGCTTGTGAATAGCTTCCAACACCGTCTCCCTGTCGGAGGGAGATGTTGGTAAAGCAGACTTCAGGAATCTGCGAGGAAGAGACGTCTCGAATTCCAATCTGTACCCCTGTGATACTACCTGCAGGATCCAGGAGTCGACTTGCGAGTGAGCCCACTGCGCGCTGAAATTCTTGAGACGACCCCCCCACCGGACCTGAGTCCGCTTGTAAGACCCCAGCGACATGCTGAGGACTTTTCAGAAGCGGGGGAGTGCTTCTGCTCCTGGGAAGGAGCTGCTTGCTGCAGTCTCTTACCCTTTCCTTTGCCTCGGGCAGATATGAATGGCCTTTTGCCCGCTTGTTCTTATGAGAACGAAAGGACTGAGGCTGAAAAGACGGTGTCTTTTTCTGTGGTGAGGTGACCTGAGGTAAAAAAGGTGGATTTTCCGGCTGTTGCCGTGGCCACCAAGTCCGATAGACCGACCCCAAATAATTCCTCCCCTTTATACGGCAAACTTCCATATGCCGCTTGGAATCCGCATCACCTGACCACTGTCGCGTCCATAAACTTCTTCTGGCAGAAATGGACAGCGCACTTACCCTTGATGCCAGAGTGCAAATATCCCTCTGTGCATCTCGCATATAAAGAAAATGCATCCTTTAAATGCTCTATAGTCAATAAAATATTGTCGCTATTCAGGGTATCAATATTTCCAGTCAGAGATTCCGACCAAACCCCCCCAGCACTGCACATCCATGCTGGGGCGATTGCTGGTCGCAGTATAACATCAGTATGTGTGTATATACTTTTTAGAGTATTTTCCAGCCTCCTATCAGCTGGATTTTGAGGGCGGCCGTATCAGGAGACGGTAACGCCACTTGTTTTGATAAGCGTGTGAGCGCCTTATCTACCCTAGAGGGTGTTTCCCAGCGCGCCCTAACCTCTGGCGGGAAAGGGTATTATGCCAATAACTTCTCTGAAATTAGCAACTTCCTATCGGGGGTAACCCACGCTTCATCACACACTTCAATCAATTCATCTGATTTCAGGAAAAACTACAGGTAGTTTTTTCACACCCCACATAATACCCATTTTTGTGGTACTTGTAGTATCAGAAATATGTAACGCCTCCTTCATTGTCGTGATTATGTAACGTGTGGCCCTACTGGAAAATACGTTTGTTTCTTCACCGTCGACACTGGAGTCAGTGTCCGTGTCTGTGTCTGTCGACCGACTGAGGTAATGGGCGTTTTAAAGCCCCTGACGGTGTTTGAGACGCCTGGACAGGTTCTAATTGGTTTGCCGGCCGTTTCATATCGTCAACCGACCTTGTAGCGTGTTGACACTATCACGTAATTCCATAAATAAAGCCATCCATTCCGGTGTCGACTCCCTAGGGGGTGACATCCCATTACAGGCAATTGCTCCGCCTCCACACCAACATCGTCCTCATACCTGTCGACACACACGTACCGACACACAGCACACACACAGGGAATGCTCTGATAGAGGACAGGACCCCACTAGCCCTTTGGGGAGACAGAGGGAGAGTTTGCCAGCACACACCAAAGCGCTATAATTATACAGGGACCACCTTATAGTAAGTGTTTTCCCTTATAGCAGCTTAATATATAATAATATCGCCAAAAAATGCCCCCCCTCTCTGTTTTAACCCTGTTTCTGTAGTGCAGTGCAGGGGAGAGCCTGGGAGCCTTCCCACCAGCGGATCTGTGTGGGAAAAATGGCGCTGTGTGCTGAGGAGATAGGCCCCGCCCCCTTCACGGCGGGCTCTTCTCCCGGTTTTTTCTGTAATCCTGGCAGGGGTTAAATACATCCATATAGCCCAGGGGCTATATGTGATGTATTTTTAGCCAGTAAAGGTAATTACATTGCTGCCCAGGGCGCCCCCCCCCAGCGCCCTGCACCCTCAGTGACCGCGGTGTGAAGTGTGCTGAGAGCAATGGTGCACAGCTGCAGTGCTGTGCGCTACCTTAAGAAGACTGGGAAGTCTTCAGCCGCCGATTTCTGGACCTCTTCTCTCTTCAGCATCTGTAAGGGGGCCGGCGGCGCGGCTCCGGTGACCCATCCAGGCTGTACCTGTGATCGTCCCTCTGGAGCTAGTGTCCAGTAGCCTAAGAAGCCAATCCATCCTGCACGCAGGTGAGTTCGCTTCTTCTCCCCTTAGTCCCGCGTTGCAGTGAGCCTGTTGCCAGCAGGACTCACTGAAAATAAAAAACCTAACAAACTTTTATTCTAAGCAGCTCTTTAGGAGAGCCACCTAGATTGCACCCTTCTCGGCCGGGCACAAAAATCTAACTGAGGCATGGAGGAGGGTCATAGGGGGAGGAGCCAGTGCACACCACCTAGTGGTCAAACTTTTAATTTTGTGCCCTGTCTCCTGCGGAGTTGCTATTCCCCATGGTCCTGACGGAGTCCCCAGCATCCACTTAGGACGTCAGAGAAATATATATATATATATATATATACATATCTTTCAAGATAAGCAGGCACTCCGAGTTACAAGATGGATAATCACCAATTTGCTCTCTATACTGTGTGTATATATATATATATATATATATATATACATATATATATGTATATATATATATATATATATATACAGAAAGGTGACTGGCACTCCAATTTCACAGACCAAGTAACAGTGCCTGCGTGCCTCCAGCAGTGGATAAACATGGCATTTGGTGGATAATGCCACACTCTCAGGGCTCCATAGTTACAGCACTGCTGTTGAAAGAGTCAGCTGGACGCTGTATAACTGGGACAGTTATACAGCGTCTAGCTGACTTTTTCAACAGCAGTGCTGTAACTATGGAGCCCTGAGAGTGCCGCAGAACCACCAAATGCTATGTGTGTATATATATAAATATATATATATATATAAATAAAATAAATCATGTCACACATACACACACACACACACACACACACACACACACACACACACACACACACACACACACACACATCATATATAAGAGTCTGTAGCAAGAACTACACAATAGTGGGACACTCACCAGAATTTATGCAAAAGGTACGGAAACAAAAACATTCTTTAATTCTTATATATTAAAAGGTGATCTCAACATTTTGATCTCCATAGGACCTTTGTCAAGATCCAAACACAATATCCAGCACAAAGTGATAGTATATAGTACAGTATATATCGATTCAAAACGGCGGCACTCAAACAGGACTTAAAGCTTCAAAAAACAAAAGCTACCAAGGCTCTAATGTATAATTTATCGATTAACAGTTTCTTATATAGCGCAGCATATTCAGTTGCACTTTACAATATTATATATATATATATATATATAAATACTCTGCGCTCCGGCACTCTCGGCCTCCCCCATGGGGTGTACCTTGCTCCGGTGCCCTCCTCAGGGTAAGCGACCCTTGTACATGCACAAATAGACAATAAGAGGCGGCACTCAGCAGACTTGTGATGCAAAATCAAAAAAGTGTAATAGGTACGGTCAACGTTTCGGGGACCACCTCCCCGTCTTCAGGGAGGCAGACACAGAGGTGAATCCGGAAAGCCGCACTGACACTCTTAGATGCAATAGGCAGGTGCCCGGTCAATTGATATTAACATAGTCTCTCATATCCATCCTGCCACATAGCCACCAGTATAGATAGAACCAGCACACTGCAATTTCTTCAAATTAGTGATGACCGAACCCCCCCCCGAACTTCACCCATTTTACACGTGTCCGAGGCATACTCGGATTGTCCCGTATGGCTCGGTTAACCCGAGCGCGCCCGAACGTCATCATCCCGCTGTCGGATTCTCGCGAGATTCGGATTCTATATAAGCAGCCGTGCGTCGCCGCCATTTTCACTCGTGCATTGGAAATGTTAGGGAGAGGACGTGGCTGGCGTCCTCTCCGTTTATTAATCTTGATGCAAAAATATTTGTGCTTATTCCTTAATTGTGGGGACTGGGGAGCAGCTGTATTATATAGGAGGAGTACAGTGCAGAGTTTTGCTGACAGTGACCACCAGTATACGTTGTCTGCCTGAAAAACACTCCATATCTGTGCTCAGTGTGCTGCATATATCTGTGCTCACACTGCTTAATTGTGGGGACTGGGGAGCAGCTGTATTATATAGGATGAGTACAGTGCAGAGTTTTGCTGACAGTGACCACCAGTATACGTTGTCTGCCTGAAAAACACTCCATATCTGTGCTCAGTGTGCTGCATATATCTGTGCTCACACTGCTTTATTGTGGGCACTGGGGACCACCAGTATATTATATAGGAGGAGTACAGTGCAGAGTTTTGCTGACCAGTGACCACCAGTATACGTTGTCTGCCTGAAAAACACTCCATATCTGTGCTCAGTGTGCTGCATATATATGTGCTCACACTGCTTTATTGTGGGCACTGGGGACCACCAGTATATTATATAGGAGGAGTACAGTGCAGAGTTTTGCTGACCAGTGACCACCAGTATACGTTGTCTGCCTGAAAAACACTCCATATCTGTGCTCAGTGTGCTGCATATATCTGTGCTCACACTGCTTTATTGTGGGCACTGGGGACCACCAGTATATTATATAGGAGTACAGTGCAGAGTTTTGCTGACCAGTGACCACCAGTATATGTTGTCTGCCTGAAAAACACTCCATATCTGTGCTCAGTGTGCTGCATATATCTGTGCTCACACTGCTTTATTGTGGGCACTGGGGACCACCAGTATATTATATAGGAGGAGTACAGTGCATAGTTTTGCTGACCAGTGACCACCAGTATACGTTGTCTGCCTGAAAAACACTCCATATCTGTGCTCAGTGTGCTGCATATATCTGTGCTCACACTGCTTAATTGTGGGGACTGGGGAACAGCTGTATTATATACGAGGAGTACAGTGCAGAGTTTTGCTGACAGTGACCACCAGCATATATAGCAGTACGGTACGGAAGGCCACTGCTCTACCTACCTCTGTGTCATCAAGTATACTATCCATCCATACCTGTGGTGCATTTCAGTTGTGCGCAGTATATATAGTAGTAGGCCATTGCTATTGATACTGGCATATAATTCCACACATTAAAAAATGGAGAACAAAAATGTGGAGGTTAAAATAGGGAAAGATCAAGATCCACTTCCACCTCGTGCTGAAGCTGCTGCCACTAGTCATGGCCGAGACGATGAAATGCCATCAATGTCGTCTGCCAAGGCCGATGCCCAATGTCATAGTAGAGAGCATGTAAAATCCAAAAAACAAAAGTTCAGTAAAATGACCCAAAAATCAAAATTGAAAGCGTCTGATGAGAAGCGTAAACTTGCCAATATGCCATTTACGGCACGGAGTGGCAAGGAACGGCTGAGGCCCTGGCCTATGTTCATGGCTAGTGGTTCAGATTTACATGAGGATGGAAGCACTCATCCTCTCGCTAGAAAACTGCAGTGCCACTCCTAGATGGGCCAGGTGTTTGTGTCGGCCACTTGGGTCGCTTAGCTTAGTCACACAGCTACCTCATTGCGCCTCTTTTTTCTTTGCATCATGTGCTGTTTGGGGACAATTTTTTTGAAGTGCCATCCTGCCTGACACTGCAGTGCCACTCCTAGGGGTAAATTTACTAAGATTCGTATTTTCCCGTTTCAGGTCAAAGTTCAATCACGAATGACATCGAAAGTGTAAAACTGCAACTTTTTGAATTGATTACGACTAATTTACTAAGCTGTCGTATTCGGGTTTTTCTTTTCTTCCGATGTCGATGTCATTCGTGTTTTTTTTTATATTTTTACGGCAGTGATTAGCAAAACACTGCCGACTTTTTTTACAATCAATCTCGGCCGGATCTGTGTGATCCGTGCTGGGGTTTATTTTTTTATTTTTTTAAATTAAACACTGTAAAATAATAAAAAAAAATGCGTGGGGTCCCCCCTCCTAAGCATAACCAGCCTCGGGCTCTTTGAGCCGATCCTGGTTGCAAAAATATGGGGAAAAAAATGACAGGGGTTCCCCCATATTTAAGCAACCAGCATCGGGCTCTGCGCCTGGTCCTGGTCCCAAAAATACGGGGGACAAAAAGAGTAGGGGTCCCCCGTATTTTTAAAACCAGCACCGGGCTCCACTAGCTGGACAGATAATGCCACAGCCGGGGGTCACTTTTATATAGTGCCCTGCGGCCGTGGCATCAAAAATCCAACTAGTCACTCCTGGCCGGGGTACCCTGGGGGAGTGGGGACCCCTTCAATCAAGGGGTCCCCCCCCCCAGCCACCCAAGGGCCAGGGGTGAAGCCCGAGGCTGTCCCCCCCCATCCAATGGGCTGCGGATGGGGGGGCTGATAGCCTTTGTTGTAAAAGAAAAGATATTGTTTTTAGTAGCAGTACTACAAGTCCCAGCAAGCCTCCCCCGCATACTGGTACTTGGAGAACCACAAGTACCAGCATGCGGCGGAAAAACGGGCCCGCTGGTACCTGTAGTACTACTACTAAAAAAATACCCAAAAAAACACAAGACACACACACCGTGAAAGTATAATTTTATTACATACATACACACATACATACATACTTACCTTATGTTCCCACGCAGGTCGGTCCTCTTCTCCAGTAGAATCCAAGGGGTACCTGTTGAAGAAATTATACTCACGAGATCCAGGGGTCCAGGGTCCTCGGGGAATCCAGGTGTAATCCACGTACTTGAAAAAAATAACAAAACGGACACTCGAGCCACGCACTAAAAGGGGACCCATGTTTGCACATGGATCCCCTTTTCCCGACTGCCAGAAACCCACTCTGACTGATGTCTAAGTGGGTTTCTTCAGCCAATCAGGGAGTGCCACGTTGTAGCACTCTCCTGATCGGCTGTGTGCTCCTGTCCTAACTGACAGGCAGCACACGGCAGTGTTACAATGTAGCGCCTATGCGCTCCATTGTAACCAATGCTGGGAACTTTCTTGCTCAGCGGTGACGTCACTTTAGGTCAACCGCAGGGCAGAAAGTTCCCATCATTGGTTACAATGTAGCGCATAGGCGCTACATTGTAACACTGCCGTGTGCTGCCTGTCAGTGAGGACAGGAGCACACAGCTGATTAGGAGAGTGCTACAACGTGGCGCTCCCTGATTGGCTGAAGAAACCCACTTAGACATCAGTCAAAGTGGGTTTCTGGCATTCGTGGAAAGGTGACCCATGTGCAAACATGGGTCCCCTTTCAGTTCGTGGTCGGGACACCGTTTTGTTATTTTTTTCAAGTACGTGGATTACCCCTGGATTTCCCGAGGAGCCTGGACCCCTGGATCTCGTGAGTATAATTTCTTCAACAGGTACCCCTTGGATTCTACTGGAGAAGAGGACCGACCTGCGTGGGAACTTAAGGTAAGTATGTATGTATGTGTGTATGTATGTAATAAATCTTTACTTTCACGGTGTGTGTGTCTTGTCTTTTTTTGGGTATTTTTTTAGTAGTAGTACTACAGGTACCAGCGGGCCCGTTTTTCCATCGCATGCTGGTACTTGTGGTTCTCCAAGTACCAGCATGCGGGGGAGGCTTGCTGGGCCTTGTAGTACTGCTACTAAAAATAATATCTTTTCTTTTACAACAAAGGCTATCAGCCTCCCCATCCGCAGCCCATTGGATGGGGGGGGACAGCCTCGGGCTTCACCCCTGGCCCTTGGGTGGCTGGGGGGGGGGACCCCTTGATTGAAGAGGTCCCCACTCCCCCAGGGTACCCCGGCCAGGAGTGACTAGTTGGATTTTTGATGCCACGGCCGCAGGGCACTATATAAAAGTGACCCCCGGCTGTGGCATTATCTGTCCAGCTAGTGGAGCCCGGTGCTGGTTTTAAAAATACGGGGGACCCCTACTCTTTTTGTCCCCCGTATTTTTGGGACCAGGACCAGGCGCAGAGCCCGATGCTGGTTGCTTAAATATGGGGGAACCCCTGTCATTTTTTTCCCCATATTTCTGCAACCAGGATCGGCTCAAAGAGCCCGAGGCTGGTTATGCTTAGGAGGGGGGACCCCACGCAATTTTTTTTGAAAAAATAAGCACTTTCCCACCCCTTCCCACTGATATACATGCACGGATCTCATGGATCCGTGCATGCCTATCCAATCACGAATAAAAAAAAAAGGTCTGTTTTTTTTTAGCACTTTTTTACGAGTTGTAATTTTTCACGGCAGTGTTTGTTTGTTTTTTGCTTTGCACTTCTTAGTAAATGACCGAGATTCATACTTAAACAGCCGCGTTTTGACCGATGGTGTATTCATTCGTAATTTTTTACTTGGACTTGCAAAAAATTACGAATGCCCTCATCTCTGCCGTGATTAGTGTTTAGTAAATTACCGAGATGACACTTTGATGAAAAAACGGCATCTCGGTCAAAATCGGGAGCTTAGTAAATTTCCCCCCTAGATGGGCCAGGTGTTTGTGTCGGCCACTTGTGTCGCTTAGCTTAGTCACACAGCAACCTTGGTGCGCCTCGTTTTTCTTTGCATCATGTGCTGTTTGGGGACTATTTTTTTGAAGTGCCATCCTGCCTGACACTGCAGTGCCACTCCTAGATGGGCCAGGTGTTTGTGTCGGCCACTTGTGTCGCTTAGCTTAGCCATCCAGCGACCTTGGTGCACCTCTTTTTTTCTTTGCATCATGTGCTGTTTGGGGACAATTTTTTTGAAGTGCCATCCTGCCTGACACTGCAGTGCCACTCCTAGATGGGCCAGGTGTTTGTGTCGGCCACTTGTGTTGCTTAGCTTAGTCACACAGCGACCTTGGTGCGCCTCTTTTTTTCTTTGCATCATGTGCTGTTTGGGGACTATTTTTTTGAAGTGCCATCCTGCCTGACACTGCAGTGCCACTCCTAGATGGGCCAGGTGTTTGTGTCGGCCACTTGTGTCGCTTAGCTTAGCCATCCAGCGACCTTGGTGCACCTTTTTTTTTTCTTTGCATCATGTGCTGTTTGGGGACAATTTTTTTGAAGTGCCATCCTGCCTGACACTGCAGTGCCACTCCTAGATGGGCCAGGTGTTTGTGTCGGCCACTTGTGTCGCTTAGCTTAGTCACACAGCGACCTTGGTGCGCATCTTTTTTTCTTTGCATCATGTGCTGTTTGGGGACTATTTTTTTGAAGTGCCATCCTGTCTGACACTGCAGTGCCACTCCTAGATGGGCCAGGTGTTTGTGTCGGCCACTTGTGTCGCTTAGCTTAGCCATCCAGCGACCTTGGTGCAAATTTTAGGACTAAAAATAATATTGTGAGGTGTTCAGAATAGACTGAAAATGAGTGGAAATTGTGGTTATTGAGGTTAATAATACTATAGGATCAAAATGACCCCCATATTCTATGATTTAAGCTGTTTTTGAGGGTTTTTTGTAAAAAAACACCCGAATCCAAAACACACCCGAATCCGACAAAAAATTTTCAGGGAGGTTTTGCCAAAACGCGTCCGAATCCAAAACACGGCCGCGGACCCGAATCCAAAACCAAAACACAAAACCCGAAAAATTTCCGGTGCACATCACTACTTCAAATACGTGTTATTTACTCCAAATGCATATTGAATTGATACAAGGCTCAGCGTATACTCATCGTGTGAAAGCACAAACAACACATGTGACCTCCCAAACAGCCGTTTTCGGTGTATCCATCTTCAGGGGAACAGTCAGATAAAGTGCCAAAGTGCCTTGTGCAAATATGTGCCTGTATAAAGTGCATAACCTGCTTCCCTTGTGAGCTCCATTTAAGCTCACCTAATGATGCTTACCTGCAACACCTGCGTCTCACACGTCCACCCACCAGCCATCAAGGTACCGCCACACCCCCCTCTCGGGACCTCTGCCGCTGTAGCTGTAACGCATGCCGGCTAATACGTATCCGGAAGATCAGGTCCGTGACACGCATAAGGATGCGTCACGTGACCGGAAGTTCGGGTCCGTGGGCCGCATCATGCGTTCCACAGCCCGGAAGTAAACACGAGTGGAGGGCGGCAGTGTCCTGAGCCCAATGGGCGCCCGTGCGAGGTCCGGTTATCACATGCAGCATCACCTCTAGTAAATAATCAACTATACAATTATATACATCAAAACAAAACTATATAAATACACAGTATATTGTGCAGGTGTGGGCGCCCACCAATGCCAATGGGAACCCAATATTATTAAACCATCTACCCACTATGTTACCATGGGGTATATAACCCCATCAGTCCCAAAGGCATTAAAATGTGGACACCCAGACCTGAACAACATCCATAAGGAAAAAACAATATACAATAATCATTAATCACATCCCAAGGTAAACAAATCCTATCTACAATATATTCTCATCAGAATCATCATATTAAAAGTTGTAGAGAATATACCATACTCAGGGTCATCAGAATCCACTCAATACCAGTACTATATAAAGGGGGCAAATGAACATTCCTCATTAAGTCCACTTGGAACCAACGCATCCAACATATATATCCACCTACACTCCTGCTGTAATAAAAGCTTGTGCCTATCACCTCCCCTTCTCAAGGGAGGCACATGATCTATAGGCATAAACCTAAACTCACTCAATTTGTGCCCAAAGTTCACAAAATGCCTCGCCACCGGTGGTGTGTTCCCATCAATTTTTCTGATATGCCTTTTTAATTGATGATCTGTGCATAGCAATCCTCTCTTTAAGCAGAAAACTTGAGGCAAGCAAAAGAGAGTTCTTGTCAGTGGGTTTCCTATAGATGCCAGTGGACAATGTCCCCTCCTGTATTCGTACTGCAACGTCTAAGAAGTTTATTTCAACTTCACTACTGGTACTCGTGAATCTGATGGACCCTGGTAACCCATTTAATTTATCAATAAATTCACCTAGTAACTGTTGACCCCCAGTCCACATCATGAAGAGATCATCGATGAAACGCACAGAAAATGTAATAAATCTTGAAAATTTTTGATCACCCATTATGTGCAATTGCTCGTATTGATACATAAACAAATTTGCATAAGATGGGGCCATATTCGGCCCCATCGCTGTCCCTTTAAGTTGTAAATAAAATGAATTATTAAATAAGAAGTAGTTCTTATGAAGAACCACTTCCATTAACAATAATAGAAATTCCAACGGGGGACCTTCATAATGCGGACTGTGACCAACAATTTCTCTGACAGCTGCTATCCCTTCGGTGTGCCCAATATTTGTATACAAACTGGTGACATCTAATGTCACCAGAATGCATCCGGGCTCCGGTGGACCGATGGCTTTCAGCTTGCACAAAAAGTCTGTGGTATCCTTGATGTAATAAGGTGTACATTGAACCACTGATTGCAGATAGTAATCAATAAACTGAGAGATAGGCTGACCCAATGATCCTCGAGAGGATATTATGGGCCTGCCAGGGGGCTTGATCAGTGTTTTATGCACTTTTGGCAAGATGTATATCAATGGAATAATGGGGAACTCCTGTTTCAAAAACTCTACAGTGGGCTCATCAATCCAATTATTAGATAAGCCCAAAAGGATAATGGAATCAATCTCTCTCTTGAACCGCTCAGTTGGGTCAAAGGAAAGATGTTTATAACACTCACTATCAGAAAGCTGGCGTAACACTTCCTCAATGTAATCCTGTCTATCTAGCACCACCTGAATTTCCTGTTCAGACATATTAGAGAAGCGTAACCTGGGATTCTGTATACAGGACAATGTTACGCCCCCCGGACCAGCTGCTTGAAGGTCTCAATTGAAGCATTTGAGGCCGGCGGATCAAAGGTGCTTCTGCCCCTAAACTGTCCACAACGTTCACCCTCACCTCTCTTGAAGAAAAAATCTTTGAGTCTTAACTGTCTCTGAAATTTAATCAACTCTATCTCACAGTTGAACTTATTTTGACGATATGTTTGTACATGAGTTAATCCCTTAGCTAAGACAGACATCTCTAAATCAGTGGGGGAATAGGTGGACAAGTTAAGAACCGCTACCTCCTGCCTCCTTTCTGATTTTTTCCTTTGGCTTTTATGTCTCTGCCCTCCTCGTCTACAGGGTTTTTTGTATTTCTGTTTCCCCTCACAAAACTCCTGGTGTTTGCTCTCTCGCCTAAAAAAGACGCAGAGTTTTACCCTGAGTGGAAGCATCTGAATCACTATGTGATGTCTGAGAGTCCAAATCAGTAAAGTGCAAATCATTCCTCCTCCTATACCTCTGTCCTGTTCTCCATTGTCTACGATTTGATGGTGTAAAAATCCAGGGATACACCCTGAATTCTTTATAATCATCTTTAACTTTTTTATACTTGGTCTTTTTGAATTCCAACAAGTCATTTTTAAATGAGACCAAGTGCTCATCAAGCTGTGCCAACCAGTCCACCGTGCTGTCAGCCTTCAAAATAGGGAGACCTTGGGATTCACATAATGTAATTTCTTTCTTCACATTATCAATGTCAGTATTCACCTGCTGCACAATTAAAACCATCAGATCAAAGCTACATTGATTGAGTATTTGACACCACTGTCTACAAAATTCTTTACTATTGTGCCCTATGGTAGGTTGATTTTTAATCCTCAGACCCCTAGGTATGAGGCTCTCCTTATGATATAGGGAGAGTGTTAAACCGTGCAATTCTAATTCAATTAATCGTTTGCGTAATTTAAGCAAATCACTGTTAACCTCAGATGGTGAATCTACATCAAAAGCAAGTTGATCTGTGGTATTAAACAAAATGCGACTGACATCTTTATCCAAAAATCTTTTGGTGCCTGTAAGGTCACCCATATCGTTTTCCATCATGAGTCAAGTGGAAACACAATAATGCACCAAAACAACCACCACCAAAAATAAATAATAATGTAAACAAATGTCCATAAAAGATTAAAAGTCCAATAGTGGTGCAGCTCCAATAACTTAATATATAGGCAGACACAGAGGTGAATCCGGAAAGCCGCACTGACACTCTCAGATGCAATAGGCAGGTGCCCGGTCTATTGATATTAACATAGTGTCTCATATCCATCCTGCCACATAGCCACCAGTATAGATAGAACCAGCACACTGCAATTTCTTCAAATACGTGTTATTTACTCCAAATGCATATTGAATTGATACAAGGATCAGCGTATACTCATCGTATGAAAGCACAATCAACACATGTGACCTCCCAAACAGCCGTTTTCGGTGTATCCATCTTCAGGGGAACAGTCAGATAAAGTGCCAAAGTGCCTTGTGCAAATAAGTGCCTGTATAAAGTGCATAACCTGCTTCCCTTGTGAGCTCCATTTAAGCTCACCTAATGATGCTTACCTGCAACACCTGCGTCTCACACGTCCACCCACCAGCCATCAAGGAACCGCCACACCCCCCTCTCGGGACCTCTGCCGCTGTAGCTGTAACATACTTGTCTACTCTCCCGGAATGGCCGGGAGGCTCCCGAAAATCGGGTGACCCTCCCGGCCCCCCGGAAGAGCAGGCAAGTCTCCCGATTTGACGGGGTCCCCCCTGCCCGTCCGCCCACTTTGTGTGTAAAGTGGGCGGTCCGGGCAGACGATGACGCGATTCTTGCTGAATCGTGTCATCGTAGCCACGCCCCCTGCATTGTAATGCCGGTGATTGCGGCATTACAGAGCGGGGCGGGGCCTAAACAAGGCATCACCGTAACCACGCCCCCGTCCCACCCTTGCTCCGCCCCCGTACTGCCTCCAGCCCACCCCCTCCATTCGTCAAAGTGCTCCCGGCCCGCCTGTTGAGCCGACCTGGCTGCTCTCGCAGAGAGCAGCCAGAATGTCGGTAAGTATGAGCTGTAACGCATGCCGGCTAATACGTATCCGGAAGATCAGGTCCGTGACACGCATAAGGATGCGTTACGTGACCGGAAGTTCGGGTCCGTGAGCCGCATCATGCGTTCCACAGCCCGGAAGTAAACACGAGTGGAGGGCGGCAGTGTCCTGAGCCCAATGGGCGCCCGTGCGAGGTCCGGTTATCACATGCAGCATCACCTCTAGTAAATAATCAACTATACAATTATATACATCAAAACAAAACTATATAAATACACAGTATATTGTGCAGGTGTGGGCGCCCACCAATGCCAATGGGTAATATTGGGTCCTCCTCCACCCATGCAAACTTCCAACCCCCTCCCCCATCCCCCTGCCACCAACAACCACAACTCCATCACACACTACACATCCTGTCACCAACCCCATCCCACACCCCTAGCCCAAACATATATACAGGCAGTGACCCCCCTCCACGCACTTGCCCAAGCACCATAAATCACTACCCACAGCATTTCTGTAACCCACACACCAAACTACGTAGCCCTCCCAAAGAACACTCCACCACACACATTCCCTTCAACATCCTCCACAATCCAGCCCAACACCACCCTAACCCTATCACATACACCCACCCCCCTCCCTCTACAGCCAACTCATTATGTCAAACCATCAAACCACCAGTTAGCCCAAAACTGTATCTGTATATCCTACAGCCACAAATACGCCAATTCCAACTCCAGCATCTGCAAAACCAACACACCTCTGCCCCCAACAAACGCCCTTACACCACATCCTCTTCCCCCTGACACACGCAGGAACAATCCACCCACCCCTCCCCCAAACACACCATACACATACCCTCCACACACCCCTGCTCGCACAACACCAGTTCCCCATACTCGCTAAATCCCCGCCCACCAACACCTTAGCAAACAGTAACCCTCACAGCTATTAACACAAACCTTGCACACCCACAACTCCAACACACAACAAACCCTGACACTACAATTGAAACACTGCGCCTCACAAACACATCCAACAACCACCCAAGCCCAATACCTAACACCCACCTTTCACAAATACACCACACCCTGTACCTCAACACAACCTTCCACATACCCTTAGCCTACTCCACCCCCCCACCCTCCCATGCACACACCACAATACCCTACACAAATCACCCTATGCAGACATCCCTCAGCCATGGCACCTTCGCCCACCCTCCCCATAACTCCCACACCTACAACTCCACCAAGTGCAACACCTCCTGTCCCCTCCCCCAACCCTCACCCCTAGCCCAAAGTATACAGTGACTGAACCACATCCACCGTCCAGCCTCACTCTGGTCAGCCACCAACCACAGAATCGTTGGGACAGCCAGCCCAATCCATGTACCCCTTCCCACAAAACACTCCACACACCACAGTCCCTTCACCCCCCTCCACAATGCAGCACAAAACCACCTAACACCTATCACATACAAACTCTGACCCTAATCTTAAACCACATGCACCTCAACCCCCACCCTCCCCCCCAACAACTTCACCTTGCACATGCCTTTGCCACACCCTGTACCCCCTCTAAACCTACCTTTCCACCAACCCTTCCTCCCTCACACACAGACTTTACCTTGCCATCCACCCCATAGCAAACCCTCCACTACTCACATCATGTACACACCACATTTCCAACAGCACCTCTAAAACATCATCCAAACGACCCTTTCGCAACCAACCATCCACCACACGCACCACCGGGAACACCATCCCTCTCTGCAAACTGTCACTACCTACGGGGGCGTAGCCCCTTACGACGGTGTGAAGAGCACCTGTAGGGCGCAACACACACACGCACGTCTATCTATCTATCTATCTATCTATCTATCTATCTATCTATCTATCTATCTATCTATCTATATATATATACACAGTATATAAACACTAGGCTTTAATCCACGGTGCCTCAGATAGGAATTGGAAACCAAACCATTTAAATGGAAAAAGTCATACATACTCTGCATTCACCTAATTACACTCCAAACTGTAATTCATTTAAATTCAGGGGGCGGGATTCAAGTCTTTTCACCCCTTTCCACACTCTGTTTCTGCCCTCGGGAGCACGGTATCATTATTTCAGCTTGCTACCCTTGGAGTAGCAAGGCACCTGACCCGTCACACAGTTAAACCTGATTACTATGGGCGCAATATGCACGACCAGGGGGGATCATTTTAGACAGGAGATTGGGCGTGATATATCATTTCAATTCCACCCAGGGAATGTTGGTTCCAAGTTAATGCAATAATTTCTCAAGTACAGTACATCACGGTCTCACCTTCTGGCTAGTAATTACACTGACTCTGCATCATTTGCCACCAGGTATCAAAAAGATTTTGTAAAACACTATGGGGGATATCCAATTATCCCCGATAAAACATCGGGTCCGAAAAACGTCCGTTTTCGGTCGTTTATCTGACTTTTTTCCAGATGTTTCACTGATTTTTTTTTACAGGCTATCCTGTTAATTCGCGTGTAAAAAAAAATATTTTCTCCCGAAAACACACAGGTTCAGTGAAACCTGTGTGTTTTCACTTTTCAGGTGAAACAGCCCCGTTTTTGTCCGAAATCGGGGCTGTTTCCGGGGATTCTGCTTCGCCTGCCAGAGGCAGGAGAAACAAAATCCCTGATAAGCCGGCGCATGACGCGGCTTATCGGGGCTAATTAGATAGCCCCCGGCGGGACAATTAGTCCCGTTAAAAAACGGGGCTAATTGGATATCCCCCTATGCTTTTATTCATGGGTTTAAGTCTGCTAGCTCATTGGCTTAGAGAGACATAACCTGACCCAAGCACACTGTGTATATATACAGTATAGTGTATATGGGGTATATTCAATTTAAGTCGGATCCATTCCGACATTCATTTGCCGGAATGGATCCGACTTGGGCTATTCAAATGACATTTCAATTTGAGTTTTAAAAAAGTCGAATTGAGATGAGGGGGGGGGGGGGGAGACGGGGGAGAGCCGCGGGCAGACGGGGGAGAGTAGCGCTACAGCAGCGGCTGCCGCTGCTCTCCTCCGTCTGCCCGCATCTCTCCCTAGTCCCTCCCCCCCACCCTGCTCTCTGCCTCTCCCTGTCAGCGGCACCCAGGGAGAGGTAACTGCAGCGGCCGGGGGACCTGTCAGGCGGCGGGACGCTGTCACCGGCGGCCGTGGGACCAGTCAGCAGCGGCCGGGGGCGCCCATTAGCAGGGCCGGCTCTAGGCATGTTCGAATAGAGCGGCCACGCAGGGCGCCACCATTAATGGGCGCCGCGCGCTGGCGCCGCCATATTCGATGCTGGAGCCGGCCCTGTGTGTGCAGCATTGGCCCGTCCCGCCCGTGTGTGCGCTATGCGCGCTGCGTCGGTGTCTAACGTCAGACGCCGGCGCCGCGCAACGCGCATAGCGCACACAAGTGGCCGCCCGCCCGCACCCGGGCTCACTCTCACTCGCCCGGCCGCCCGCCCGCCAGCACTCCCGCACTCGGACAGGCGGACAGCAGTACTCCTCCCCAGCACCGCAGGTATTTTGGGGGGGGGGGATCCGCACTGTGGGGGCATTTATCTGGCACTGTGGGGGCATTTCTGGCACACTGGGGGCATTTTTGGCTCTGTGGGGGGCATTTCTGGCACTGTGGGGGCATTTCTGGCACACTGGGGGCATTTCTGGCTCTGTGGGGGGCATATCTGGCACTGTGGGGGCATATCTGGCACTGTGGGGGCATATATTGCACTGTGGGGGCATATATTGCACTGTGGGGGCATTTATCTGGCACTGTGGGGGCATTTATCTGGCACTGTGGGGGCATTTATCTGGCTCTGTGGGGGCATTTCTGGCTCTGTGGGGGAATTTCTTCTGTGGGGGCATATCTGGCTCTGTGGGGGCATTTCTGGCACCGTGGGGGCATATCTGGCTCTGTGGGGGGCATTTCTGGCACTGTGGGGGGCATTTCTGGCACTGTGGGGGGCATTTCTGGCACTGTGGGGGCATATCTTGCACTGTGGGGGCATATCTGGCACTGTGGGGACATATCTGGCACCGTGGGGGCATTTATGTATCAGGCACTGTGGGGGCATTTATGTATCAGGCACTGTGGGGGCATTTATGTATCTGGCACTGTGGGGGCATTTATGTATCTGGCACTGTGGGGGCATTTATGTATCTGGCACTGTGGGGGCATATCTTGCACTGTGAGGGCATTAATGTATCTGGCACTGTGGGGGCATATCTGCGCTGTGGGGGCATTTATCCATCTGGAACTGTGTGGCCATTTATGTAGCTGGCACTGCTGGGGGGCATGTCACGTGTAGCTGGCACTGCTGGGGGGCATGTCATGTGTAGCTGGCACTGCTGGGGGGCATATCATGTAGTGTTCCCGCTAGGCGTCTGTGGCTGGGCAGTGTGTCTCAGTGCTCTACCTGGCGCAATGTGTCTAACGTGCTCTTATAGGAGGTTCTACCTGGTGCAATGTGTATTAGCTGCACTACTGTGTGGTGTAATGTGAATTGCCACTATAATGTGGCTACGCACCTTCCCCATGAAGTAACTCCCCTAAATTTTTGCTGCGCGCCTTCGGCGCGCACTGTCCATGCTTTGGCGTGTGGAAATGGGAACAACAAGCATTACAATATGTACATCATTTTGCCCATCTAACTTAAAAATGTGCCCTCCCTGTGATCAGCAACCTGCCCTAAAAAGTGAACACTATCATGTGTAGCTGGCACTGCTGGGAGTCATGTCACGTGTAGCTGGCACTGCTGGAGGGCATGTTATGTGTAGCTGGCACTGCTGGGGGGCGAGACCACGCCCACTTTTTAGGAGGCCACACCCACTTTTCCAGGGGCGCGCGCCGAAGGCGCGCGCATGGGGGGGGCCACTTTTACATTTTCTCGCTCAGGGTGCTAGTAGGCCTGGAGCCGGCCCTGCCCATCAGAGGTATTGCTCTGCAGACCGCCGCCCCACTCCCGTCCCCGCATCACAGCCGCCGCTCCCGGCAGCGTCCACCCGGCTCCAGCAAGCGACACCTCGCTTGCTGGAGCCGGGTGGACGCTTCCGGGAGCGGTGGCTGTGATACATACTCCAGCACTGCTCCCCCCCCCCCCCGTCTCCTCCCCCTGTCCTCCACTAAGGTCCCGCATTTATTTCAGTCCGACATCTTTTGAATATACCCCTATATGTCCTGATGAAATTTTTGTAATGAAAATGAAACATTGAACAGTTACGGACTAGGTGCTTGGCGCCAGTACGTACGGTGATTGATACAAGATCTGTGAGTGCACTGCAATATTTATTTATTTATTTACAGTTTCTTATGTAGCGCAGCATATCCTGTTGCACTTTACAATTGTAAAACATATATATGTGATGAAAGTGCCGAGATAATAAAGGTGGCACTGAAACGTTATGAAATAAGCCTACCAGATCCGTGATTTCTTAGTGACCAGGAGTGCCGCACTTGATTGTATTGTGTATACACACATATATATATATATATATATATAGTGTACATCGTGGTCCGCACATCACAATAATAATCTCATGCAGGGTGCCCGGTTCAAAATATATCAATATGAGTACAGGGTCTCCCAACAGCTGTTTCGGCTGACGCCGTCTTCAGGGGAGTAGTTAACACCAATGTGCCAAGCTTGTACTATTTATACCCACTAAATAACCAAAGTGTGCTCACCTGTCCCCATCGTTCAGCCGAACTCCGCCAGGTGTTGTTAAGAGGCGTGTATACACAGTTGCCCGGACACCGGGACGCCAGCCTGTGACGTCATCTAACATCGCCCATCGCTCTCCCCGAGCGGCTTCCGGCCTCCCAGCCGTTTCCATGGTAGCGTCGGCTCCGCCTCCTCACGTCGCGTGACCGCGACGTGTGTACAGCATCCTCCGCCCAGGATATGTGAGATCTGTATCATTGATGAATTTGTTTCCAAGCTGCTGATTTTTGCACAAAAGGTTTGTCATGTTGCTTTAATAATGGCATAAAGACGTTTGAATACACAAGGAGTGCTGGTTTCTTCTGCAACATAGCCCCTGCTGGAGCCTCATGGTGTGGTTGTACTCATATATATATATATATATATATATATATATATATATATATCCTTGATTGATTGTCTGGGTTCATCAAAATAGTTCTCTTTTGTCATTATGTATCAAAGATCAGAGGTATGTCCTGTTTTGTAATTATGATGCTCGGATGTTCCCTTTCTTTGTTCCTTGTTTTTTCCCTGTTCCCTTCATTCTCTCTGTGACTATGTTTGCTAATAATACTGCTCTGTTATACCATGTCTTGCTTAATTGTGTTTATACTGTTCACTTTTTATTATTCTTAATCAATCATATTTTTTTGTATATTGTAATTCGTAATGGCTATATAAATGCTATGCATTGATTAGTTGTCCTAAGATTGTAGACACACCCCTGATAAAGTCTTGATATTAGACGAAACGCGTTGGTCTATTACTCTGTTTTCTGATGTTATCTCTGAATACTTAATAAGGAAGATTAAGGGTACAGGCAGAAGTTTATCTGCACCCTTCCACAAAACACAGGAGATTTGCATCTTGTTAACTATGTAATATGATGGACACCATGTTTGCTTCTGTATTTTTTTAATAAATGATTAAATGAACAGTATATTTTTATATTTTAATGCCAGATCTAAAAACACTGTGTAATTTTCTGAGGTTCTTTAAATTTTGGGGTAGACATAATCCTTGGGCGCCCTATTCCTCTATTCCTTACTCCATATATATATATATATATATATATATATATATATATATATATATATATATATATGTAAAATCAACTACAGTATTAAAATGCAAGGTTGCAATTTTTGATGGATTTTATACAGATTAGTTTTAATTTTTCCACTTAGCAAGTAACTGCCCGTACCTTATAATGATAATAATAATAATAATAATTTTATTTATATAGCGCTCTTTCTCCAAAAGGACTCAAGGCGCTTAACAGATACATAGCATAATATAGTACAGAAAATAATGAAGTACATTTTCATAAAATACAGAAGCATGGAGATACTAAAGGGACAATTATGGGAATGCTTGAGTAAACAGGAAAGTCTTGAGTCTACTGTTGAAGGATTCTATAGTTGGGGCCTCTCGCACTGTGCGGGGAAGTGAGTTCCATAGAGTCGGAGCCGCATGACTAAAAGCTCGACCCCCCAGATGAATTATGAGAGATTCTAGGTACAGTTAAAAGTCCTTCATCTACAGATAAAATAAATAAATAGGACCAGAGACTGAATGATCCTGCATTGCACAATCTGGGAAGCTATCATATACTGTACATCAACTCAGTACTCGAAGAGGGGAGGTATGTATACCGCCACTTCCCCTAGCTCTACCCAATAAATATCTGCCTACTCTGATCAGAAGGGCACAGGTATGAACGAGATCCAGGTAACCCTGTCAGTCTTCCCATTCCGGACGGTGCAATAAAGTTGTTTTCTGTGTTTTGTGACACAGAGGTCATGCGGCACTGCACCATTGAGAAACAGAGGAACCGTGCAAGAGGAGCAGTCATAGGTGTGGGCTGGAGTCGTAAGATGTAGGGGTTGTAGCTGGAGATTCACTGGGGAAGGGGCTGGAGCTGAAATGACACTGGGGGATGAAGAGACAGAAGGGAGATGGAGATATAATGGAGGGGCAGAGAGATTGAAGGCGGATGAAGCTGGAGATACACTGGAGGTCTGGAGAGACAGAAGGGAGCTGGAGAGACACTGGGGGACGGAGAGACAGAAGGGAGCTTGAGATATACTGGAGGGATGGAGCTATAGAAGCAGGATGGAGCTGGAGATACACTGAAGGTCTGGAGAGATGGAAGGGAGCTGGAGAGACACTGGAGGATGGAGATACAGAAGGGAGCTGGAGATATTCTGGAGGAATGGAGATATAGAAGGGGGATGGAGCTAGAGATACACTGGAGAGACAGAAGGGAGCTGGAGAGATACTGGGGGATGGAGACAGAAGGGAGCTGGAGATATACTGGAGGGATGGAGATATAGCAGGGGGATGGAGCTGGAGATACACTGGAGGTCTGGAGAGACAGAAGGGAGCTGGAGAGACACTGGGGGATGGTGAGACAGAAGGGAGCTGGAGATATACTGGAGGGATGGAGACATAGAAGGGGGATGAAGCCAGAGATACACTGTAGGTCTGGAGAGACAGAAGGGAGCTGGAGAGACACTGGGGGATGGAGAGACAGAAGGGAGCTGGAGATATACTGGAGGGATGGAGATATAGAAGGGGAATGGAGATGGAGATACACTGGTTGACTGGAGAGACAGAATTGTGCTGGAGTGGGAGATACATAAGGGAGCTGCAGTGATATTGGTGGGCTGGAGAGACAGAAAGGTTCTGGAGCTGCAGAGACACAGGGGAGGGGGGTTGGAAGGACAGAAGGTGGCTGAGCTGGAGATCCACTGGGGGGCTGGAGAGACAGCAGGGGGCAGGATGTGGCAGCAGCAGCACCTAGCTCAAACAGGAGGTGTTAGCAGAAAGTGTTTTCAGGGGATGAGGAAATTTTTTTTTTAATAGGAAATAATTGTCCTACCTGTTTCCACAGACAGAAGTCCTCAAAACATGACCTGGTGGGATGAGTGAGGAACAGATTGAAGAAACACTGGATTAACAAGTTTAGCCCTGATTTGGCAAGCAGTTTATGATTCACCTTAGCTCTGTGCATAGAATTGGAGCAGTATTCCACTTTGTGATGAAGATAATACTGGGTACAGATCCTCTGTAGTTAAACGTTGTGTCTCTTTGCTGCAGCATACCAGCCTAATGTAATACTTACTCATGGAGAGTCTATAGTCAAAGGGATGTCTCCATATAATTTACAATCCAATGGGCAATATAATCTGCTCAAATATAACAAAATTGACTCTGGATGCCAGGATCTTTTGGGTGAGACATGTCAGCTTCTCCTGGAGATGTGATAGGATTGTGAAGGGTGGTTCTAGACCTTTGCCTCGATGAATTACACAAATCCCCCAGTTGATAGTGCTGGCATAATGTTATTTGGTGACGTGACACATGAGAACATTCTTTTTCTTGCTCCTCTTCAAAGGCTGCCTGTCCTTCTTGAAGGACCAGTTTATTGATTTGAAATATGCATACTCCTTTTACTGAACAATATTATTCATCATAAAATGTTATTTGCAGGATTATATAATGTTGTTAACTCCAAACTTTTGCTAAAACAAAATCTATATATTCCATTGCTTAGAAAGCTCAATCATTTCATAGAATTTTGGAAATTGAACAGACTTTAGAAAAGGTATCAATAATAAACATAGAAACATAGAATTTGACGGCAGATAAGAACCATTTGGCCCATGGACTCAGCATTATGTAAAGATCTAGCAACAATGTGTGGTGTTATGATTTTGGAGTATTCTGTTCTAAAGTTTTGTAAAGTAGATTATACAATGAAGATGAGAAGGAGAAAACTCACATAGACCACTAGCTTTCCCTTTCCCAATATTGTTTTTGGTATTTCCTCAACGCCCTGATCTCATCATCTTTAAGTCTGTCTAGCATCATATGAAGAGACAGAAGGATTTGAACAAGCCTACTTTACATCCACGGAAGATCTGTGGTTAGTGGTCCAAGATGTTTGCAACAAACTCCCTGTTGAGTTCCTTCAAAAACTGTGTGCAAGTGTACCTAGAATTATTGATGCTGTTTTGAAGGCAAAGGGTGGCCACATCAAATATTGATATGATTTACGGTTCTCTTCTGTTCGTTCACTTTGCATTTTGTTAATTGATAAAAAATAACTATTAACACTAGAGATGAGCGGGTTCGGTTCCTCGGAATCCGAACCCGCCCGAACTTCATGTTTTTTTACACGGGTCCGAGCGACTCGGATCTTCCCGCCTTGCTCGGTTAACCCGAGCGCGCCCGAACGTCATCATCACGCTGTCGGATTCTCGCGAGGCTCGGATTCTATCGCGAGACTCGGATTCTATATAAGGAGCCGCGCGTCGCCGCCATTTTTCACACGTGCATTGAGATTCATAGGGAGAGGACGTGGCTGGCGTCCTCTCCGTTTATAGAGATTCGAGAAGAGAGTGAGACAGAGAGAGACACAGTAGTAATTTGGGGAGCATTAGGAGGAGTACTACTACTACTAGTACTTGCTGAAGTGATAGAGAGAGATAGTGTGACTGTATTATCTGACTTGTGGGGGAGACACTGACAGTGGGGAGCAGTTAGAGTCTGAGAGCAGGACTCAGGAGTACATAATATAACGTACAGTGCACACTTTTGCTGCCAGAGTGCCAGCCACACTGCCATTGTTTGTGACCACACTGACCACCAGTATAATATATATTGTGATTGTCTGCTTAGGACTCAGGAGTACTACTTGCAAGTTGCTGATAGTGTGACCAGTGACCTGACCACCAGTTTAATAATCACCACTAGTTTATGAGTTTAATATATATTATATATATATATAATTGTATATAATATATATATAATATTGTATACCACCTAGCACCTACCCGTGTTTTTTTTTTTTTTTCTTTCTTCTTTATACATACTACTATAGTAGCTTACTGTAGCAGTCTGCAGTGCTGCTGAGCTGACAGTGTCCAGCAGGTCCGTCATCAGTCATTACATAATAAATATATAATATATATACCTGTCCGGCTGCAGTACTAGTGATATTATATATACATATATATTGATTTCATCTCATTATCATCCAGTCTATATTATCAGCAGACACAGTACGTTAGTCCACGGCTGTAGCTACCTCTGTGTCGGCACTCGGCAGTCCATCCATAATTGTATACCACCTACCCGTGGTTGTTTTTTTTTTCTTTCTTCTTTATACATACTACTATAGTAGCTTACTGTAGCAGTCTGCGGTGCTGCTGAGCTGACAGTGTCCAGCAGGTCCGTCATCAGTCATTACATAATAAATATATAATATATATACCTGTCCGGCTGCAGTACTAGTGATATTATATATACATATATATTGATTTCATCTCATTATCATCCAGTCTATATTATCAGCAGACACAGTACGTTAGTCCACGGCTGTAGCTACCTCTGTGTCAGCACTCGGCAGTCCATCCATAATTGTATACCACCTACCCGTGGTTGTTTTTTTTTTCTTTCTTCTTTATACATACTACTATAGTAGCTTACTGTAGCAGTCTGCGGAGCTGCTGAGCTGACAGTGTCCAGCAGGTCCGTCATCAGTCATTACATAATAAATATATAATATATACCTGTCCGGCTGCAGTACTAGTGATATTATATATACATATATATTGATTTCATCTCATTATCATCCAGTCTATATTATCAGCAGACACAGTACGTTAGTCCACGGCTGTAGCTACCTCTGTGTCGGCACTCGGCAGTCCATCCATAATTGTATACCACCTACCCGTGGTTGTTGTTTTTTTCTTTCTTCTTTATACATACTACTATAGTAGCTTACTGTAGCAGTCTGCGGTGCTGCTGAGCTGACAGTGTCCAGCAGGTCCGTCATCAGTCATTACATAATAAATATATAATATATATACCTGTCCGGCTGCAGTACTAGTGATATTATATATACATATATATTGATTTCATCTCATTATCATCCAGTCTATATTAGCAGCAGACACAGTACGTTAGTCCACGGCTGTAGCTACCTCTGTGTCGGCACTCGGCAGTCCATCCATAATTGTATACCACCTACCTGTGGTTGTTTTTTTTTTCTTTCTTCTTTATACATACTACTATAGTAGCTTACTGTAGCAGTCTGCGGTGCTGCTGAGCTGACAGTGTCCAGCAGGTCCGTCATCAGTCATTACATAATAAATATATATACCTGTCCGGCTGCAGTACTAGTGATATTATATATACATATATATTGATTTCATCTCATTATCATCCAGTCTATATTAGCAGCAGACACAGTACGGTAGTCCACGGCTGTAGCTACCTCTGTGTCGGCACTCGGCAGTCCATCCATAAGTATACTAGTATCCATCCATCTCTATTGTTTACCTGAGGTGCCTTTTAGTTGTGCCTATTAAAATATGGAGAACAAAAATGTTGAGGTTCCAAAATTAGGGAAAGATCAAGATCCACTTCCACCTCGTGCTGAAGCTGCTGCCACTAGTCATGGCCGAGACGATGAAATGCCAGCAACGTCGTCTGCCAAGGCCGATGCCCAATGTCATAGTACAGAGCATGTAAAATCCAAAACACCAAATATCAGTAAAAAAAGGACTCCAAAACCTAAAATAAAATTGTCGGAGGAGAAGCGTAAACTTGCCAATATGCCATTTACCACACGGAGTGGCAAGGAACGGCTGAGGCCCTGGCCTATGTTCATGGCTAGTGGTTCAGCTTCACATGAGGATGGAAGCACTCAGCCTCTCGCTAGAAAAATGAAAAGACTCAAGCTGGCAAAAGCACCGCAAAGAACTGTGCGTTCTTCGAAATCCCAAATCCACAAGGAGAGTCCAATTGTGTCGGTTGCGATGCCTGACCTTCCCAACACTGGACGTGAAGAGCATGCGCCTTCCACCATTTGCACGCCCCCTGCAAGTGCTGGAAGGAGCACCTGCAGTCCAGTTCCTGATAGTCAGATTGAAGATGTCAGTGTTGAAGTACACCAGGATGAGGAGGATATGGGTGTTGCTGGCGCTGGGGAGGAAATTGACCAGGAGGATTCTGATGGTGAGGTGGTTTGTTTAAGTCAGGCACCCGGGGAGACACCTGTTGTCCGTGGGAGGAATAGGGCCGTTGACATGCCTGGTGAAAATACCAAAAAAATCAGCTCTTCGGTGTGGAAGTATTTCACCAGAAATGCGGACAACATTTGTCAAGCCGTGTGTTGCCTTTGTCAAGCTGTAATAAGTAGGGGTAAGGATGTTAACCACCTCGGAACATCCTCCCTTATACGTCACCTGCAGCGCATTCATAATAAGTCAGTGACAAGTTCAAAAACTTTGGGCGACAGCGGAAGCAGTCCACTGACCAGTAAATCCCTTCCTCTTGTAACCAAGCTCACGCAAACCACCCCACCAACTCCCTCAGTGTCAATTTCCTCCTTCCCCAGGAATGCCAATAGTCCTGCAGGCCATGTCACTGGCAATTCTGACGAGTCCTCTCCTGCCTGGGATTCCTCCGATGCATCCTTGAGTGTAATGCCTACTGCTGCTGGCGCTGCTGTTGTTGCTGCTGGGAGTCGATCGTCATCCCAGAGGGGAAGTCGTAAGCCCACTTGTACTACTTCCAGTAAGCAATTGACTGTCCAACAGTCCTTTGCGAGGAAGATGAAATATCACAGCAGTCATCCTGCTGCAAAGCGGATAACTGAGGCCTTGACAACTATGTTGGTGTTAGACGTGCGTCCGGTATCCGCCGTTAGTTCACAGGGAACTAGACAATTTATTGAGGCAGTGTGCCCCCGTTACCAAATACCATCTAGGTTCCACTTCTCTAGGCAGGCGATACCGAGAATGTACACGGACGTCAGAAAAAGACTCACCAGTGTCCTAAAAAATGCAGTTGTACCCAATGTCCACTTAACCACGGACATGTGGACAAGTGGAGCAGGGCAGGGTCAGGACTATATGACTGTGACAGCCCACTGGGTAGATGTATGGACTCCCGCCGCAAGAACAGCAGCGGCGGCACCAGCAGCAGCATCTCGCAAACGCCAACTCTTTCCTAGGCAGGCTACGCTTTGTATCACCGCTTTCCAGAATACGCACACAGCTGAAAACCTCTTACGGCAACTGAGGAAGATCATCGCGGAATGGCTTACCCCAATTGGACTCTCCTGTGGATTTGTGGCATCGGACAATGCCAGCAATATTGTGTGTGCATTAAATTTGGGCAAATTCCAGCACGTCCCATGTTTTGCACATACCTTGAATTTGGTGGTGCAGAATTTTTTAAAAAACGACAGGGGTGTGCAAGAGATGCTGTCGGTGGCCAGAAGAATTGCGGGACACTTTCGGCGTACAGGCACCACGTACAGAAGACTGGAGCACCACCAAAAACAACTGAACCTGCCCTGCCATCATCTGAAGCAAGAAGTGGTAACGAGGTGGAATTCAACCCTCTATATGCTTCAGAGGTTGGAGGAGCAGCAAAAGGCCATTCAAGCCTATACAATTCAGCACGATATAGGAGGTGGAATGCACCTGTCTCAAGCGCAGTGGAGAATGATTTCAACATTGTGCAAGGTTCTGATGCCCTTTGAACTTGCCACACGTGAAGTCAGTTCAGACACTGCCAGCCTGAGTCAGGTCATTCCCCTCATCAGGCTTTTGCAGAAGAAGCTGGAGACATTGAAGGAGGAGCTAACACAGAGCGATTCCGCTAGGCATGTGGGACTTGTGGATGGAGCCCTTAATTCGCTTAACAAGGATTCACGGGTGGTCATTCTGTTGAAATCAGAGCACTACATTTTGGCCACCATGCTCGATCCTAGATTTAAAGCCTACCTTGGATCTCTCTTTCCGGCAGACACAAGTCTGCTGGGGTTCAAAGACCTGCTGGTGAGAAAATTGTCAAGTCAAGCGGAATACGACCTGTCAACATCTCCTCCTTCACATTCTCCCGCAACTGGGGGTGCGAGGAAAAGGCTCAGAATTCCGAGCCCACCCGCTGGCGGTGATGCAGGGCAGTCTGGAGCGACTGCTGATGCTGACATCTGGTCCGGACTGAAGGACCTGACAACGATTACGGACATGTCGTCTACTGTCACTGCATATGATTCTCTCACCATTGAAAGAATGGTGGAGGATTATATGAGTGACCGCATCCAAGTAGGCACGTCACACAGTCCGTACTTATACTGGCAGGAAAAAGAGGCAATTTGGAGGCCCTTGCACAAACTGGCTTTATTCTACCTAAGTTGCCCTCCCACAAGTGTGTACTCCGAAAGAGTGTTTAGTGCCGCCGCTCACCTTGTCAGCAATCGGCGTACGAGGTTACATCCAGAAAATGTGGAGAAGATGATGTTCATTAAAATGAATTATAATCAATTCCTCCGTGGAGACATTGACCAGCAGCAATTGCCTCCACAAAGTACACAGGGAGCTGAGATGGTGGATTCCAGTGGGGACGAATTGATAATCTGTGAGGAGGGGGATGTACACGGTGATATATCGGAGGATGATGATGAGGTGGACATCTTGCCTCTGTAGAGCCAGTTTGTGCAAGGAGAGATTAATTGCTTCTTTTTAGGTGGGGGTCCAAACCAACCCGTCATTTCAGTCACAGTCGTGTGGCAGACCCTGTCACTGAAATGATGGGTTGGTTAAAGTGTGCATGTCCTGTTTATACAACATAAGGGTGGGTGGGAGGGCCCAAGGACAATTCCATCTTGCACCTCTTTTTTCTTTCATTTTTATTTGCGTCATGTGCTGTTTGGGGAGTGTTTTTTGGAAGGGCCATCCTGCGTGACACTGCAGTGCCACTCCTAGATGGGCCAGGTGTTTGTGTCGGCCACTAGGGTCGCTTAGCTTAGTCATCCAGCGACCTCGGTGCAAATTTTAGGACTAAAAATAATATTGTGAGGTGTGAGGTATTCAGAATAGACTGAAAATGAGTGGAAATTATGGTTTTTGAGGTTAATAATACTTTGGGATCAAAATGACCCCCAAATTCTATGATTTAAGCTGTTTTTTAGTGTTTTTTGAAAAAAACACCCGAATCCAAAACACACCCGAATCCGACAAAAAAAATTCGGTGAGGTTTTGCCAAAACGCGGTCGAACCCAAAACACGGCCGCGGAACCGAACCCAAAACCAAAACACAAAACCCGAAAAATTTCAAGTGCACATCTCTAATTAACACTTCTATTTTTTAAAGCATTTTTACTTTGCAGCATTTTTTCCACACCTGCCTAAAACTTTTGCACAGTACTGTATAGGTATAAAACTTTGCTAATGATGAAGGAATTCACATCAATGTTGAGATGCTTCTAATAAGGGCAGTCTGCACTATTTGTCTCAGTTGAAATATTGCCTGTTAAGATATTGTAAGTTAAAGACAAATTTCAATAAACTTTTTATTTTATTTATTTTTTTACAAAAAAAAGAAAAGGTATACTATAAATATGACTTACAGTATCTAATATGGATGTATAAAGTTCATTAATATCTTTTTTAGAATTTACAAAAATGTGTTCATTTTGTTGCCTTCTAAATCTTTTAAATGTATTAATTCATGTAAAACTTTTGAAAATGTATATAATAATAATTTCCAAGATTTATTTAGTAGATTAAAAAGGCTTGTTTTGCATTGTAGTAAAATAAATCTCTTTAATACTTAGCAATTAAATATTGTCTTTACTAGAGTGGAAGGATATGCACAACGTAAGCTAGTTCTCTTTCATTCTTAAGCTTATTAACTATGAACATACTGGATACATTTTTGTGGGTTTATCGTTGTCTAATTTGTTATTTTATATAAAAAAAACTTTTCTTTTGCAATGTAAAAAGTTATAAATTAAATAATATTTTCTTATGTACTGGTTTAGCCCTTTAAAATATGGCTACTTTAAATATCATGGCTAAATTACTGACATCTATCCACTATGCTGTCTTGGTAGTACCTTTGCAATTTTATGAGTGCGTCATCAATCTCTGGTGTACATCTGTGTGCTTCAGCTAGCTTGGGTCATTTTCAGCAGTCTCAGGTGTACCTTTGCAGTCTTACTTGTGCTTCAGCTGTCTCGGGTATACTTCAAAAGTCTCTGGTGTACCTCCGCAGGCTCATGTGTTCTTCTGAAGTCTTGGGTATACCTCTCTTGAGTGTGCTTCAGCAGGCTTCGGTCAACTTCAGCAGTTTTGGGTGTCCCTTTGCAATCTTGGGTGTACCTCTGACATCTCACACGTGTCCCAACTCCCAAGTGTGCTTCATATGTCTTGGCGGTACCACAGGAGGTTCAGATGTGCTTTAGAAGTCTCAGATGTACCTCAGCAGGCTCAGTGTTTTTCATCAGTCTCGAGTGTGCTTCAGATGTCTTGGGTGTACCCCAGCAGGTTCATGTATTCTTCTGAAGTCTTGGGTATACCTCCGCAGTCTTGGGAGTACTTCAAAAGTCTTGGCTGTACATCTGTAGTCTTGGGTGTGCTTCAGAAAGCTTGAGTCAACTTCATCAGTCTTGGGTGTACCTCTGCAGTCTTGGGTGTACTTCAAAAGTCTCGGCTGTACATCTGTAGTTTTGGGTGTGCTTCAGAAAGCTTGAGTCAACTTCATCAGTCTTGGGTGTACCTCTGCAGTCTTGGGTGTACTTCAAAAGTCTTGGCTGTACATCTGTAGTTTTGGGTGTGCTTCAGAAAGCTTGGGTCAACTTCAACAGTTGTAGTCTTGGGTGTACCTCTGCAGTCTCACTTGTGCTTCAGCAGACCTGGGTGTGCTTCAGAAGTCTCCGGTGTACTTCAGCAGGCTCAGGTGATGCTCAGAAGTCTTGGGTATACTTCTGCAGTCTTGGGTGTACCTATGCAGTCTTGCATGTGCTTCGACAGTCCTGTGTTCATATGATTTGGGGGTATCTCAGCATGCTCGAATGTGCTTTAGAAGTCTCAGATGTATCTCAGCATGTGCGGGTGTGCTTCATCAAGCTTGGGTGTGCTAAAAAAGTCTCAGGTATACCTCTGTAGTCTTTGGTGTACTGCAGCAGTCTTGAGTTTGCTTCAAAAGGCTTAGGGTTGGGGCTATAATGCTGGTGGTTGGGATCCTGCAGGTCAGCATACCGACCCCCCGGGATCCCAGCAGCCAGAAAGTGCAACGGAGCCCCTTACAGGGTCAGTGGTTCACTGCGCTTGCCACAGGTTCTGTTCCCACTCTATAGGTGTTATAGACACCCACGAGTGGGAATAGCCCCAGTAGCCGGCATTCCAGCTGTCGTCATTGTCATCGGACAGGATTCCGTCATTGGTATCCTGACCGCTGGCAAACCAACTACATCCCATCTCAACAGCTTACAAAAACTGTTCTACAAGCTGAATAAAACCTTAAGGCCTAAATGCAAGACAATAGTAAATTGCCTATTGTCAGCCAGCCAATTTACTGTATCATACTTTAGGAAACACACTTGTATGATGGACCTCTGCTGTTACAAAACATCATATTATATATGGAGCTATATTATATACTTAATTATGTTTACTGACATCTATGCTGCTTTTATATGGCAATCCCATATAATATGGCATTTATTAATTGGATATAAAAGGACTTCTTGGAAGACTCTTGCATTAGGCTAAATGGGGACAACGTTTGCACCTTAGTGATGGAAATTAACTAAACATTGTTTGTCATAGCGATGATCTGTTCTGATAAAGAAAAACTCATGTCTTAGGGATGTCAGCTTATTAAATATGAAAAGCTGTCTATAGAAAGAACATATTTTGTCAGTGATTGATATAGTGCATTAGTATACAATGGTCTGAGGACTGAGCTCACCCACAGGCAGCATTTCGGTGCCTGCAATGTGTGTTCATGGCAGTGAATCAGCTGTTGTTGGTTCTCTGGCTTTATAGCAGCTGTCATGTCCTCTTGCCAAGATCCCGGAGACAGCTGTAGTTCTTGTTGCCTGAGGGTTTGCAGATCAGGATTATGTTACACCTTAGTGTGTTTTGTTAAAGAGCCAGTCAGGACTATTGTTTGATGACCGTCACAGAGGTCAGGAGTGCTGTGCCACCAAGCTTGTGCTTATTGGGAGAGACACTGCATGGTAGCCAGATATACATATACAGTATACAGCACATCTTCGTTAGAACCCTGAGTGCCACTTCTTAATACAGTATGTTGGAGAAGTCCGATGTTTGTACCGAAAGTTTGTAAGAGGGCACCAGGTCATTTTTGCCTTTGGTATGGACAGTGCTGTACAGTTTGGACACACACATGCACACATACATGCGTGTATATGTTATTTACCTTTGCAATATTGGCTTTTGATTATAATACATTACATAATATATGGTACAGTGGCGCTAATTATAATAAAAAGTAAAAAAGAATAGAGAGAGATGCTATTTATGTGCTTACCTTTATTATTTATTTATTTAAATAACCAAATGTTAGCATTAAAGGGGTCTATACATCAGGAGTGTGTAGGGCCAATTTGCCGTTCTTCCGAGTCCCGACCGTGTGGGGGAATCAGTAAAATGTAACAAGTTGGAAATCTTCAATTCGTCGATTCTGACCCAAAAATTATCAGAAATGGTGAGTTGGGGATTTTTAACATGCTGTTCTTTGGTGACATCCCGTCAAATCGCAGATCATCGGAGTCCACCGATCAGCAGATCGAATCGCAGATTGACGAATCAGGTCGGCATCAGGAGATCGGTCTGTAGATGTAGAGTCGGCATTAGTGTGCTTTAGTGCATAAGACACTCCTCACACTACTGATATCAACAGCTTATGTTATATAACATTACTCCATACCAACAACTACTGTTACCAATAAACAAGATTGACAGGGCCTGCTGTAGAGGACACACTGCCAATATAACTTGCATCAAGCTAAGGATCATTGCTGGAGTCTGAGGCGGTTTTGATGACTTTTTCCTTCTATTGCACATTTCAATGTGAGATTTCCAGGCAGCTGGATTTGTCTTTAATACATAGTGCAATAAATAATAAAGTGTGGCTAGAAAGCATCATATAAACTGGCAAAAGCAACTATCAATGGCCTACAGTGTAGAAACGTACGATGAACAAATAAATGATCAATATCAGTTTATTCCTGAGGAAGTGGAGTCATGAAACGCATAAGAAATGTATTTTCTCTAACGTCCTAGTGGATGCTGGGGACTCCGAAAGGACCATGGGGAATAGCGGCTCCGCAGGAGACTGGGCACAAAAGTAAAAAGCTTTAGGACTACCTGGTGTGCACTGGCTCCTCCCCCTATGACCCTCCTCCAAGCCTCAGTTAGATTTTTGTGCCCGAACGAGAAGGGTGCATGCTAGGTGGCTCTCCTGAGCTGCTTAGAGTAAAAGTTTAAATTAGTGATGTCACCCCCTAGGGAGTCGACACCTGACTGGATGGTCGTATTTAAGGAATTACGTGACAATGTCAGCACTTTGCAAAAAACTGTTGACGACATGAGACAGCCGGCGAATCAGTTAGTGCCTGTCCAGGCGTCTCAAACACCGTCAGGGGCTCTAAAGCGCCCGTTACCTCAGATGGTCGACACAGACCCAGACACGGATACTGACTCCAGTGTCGACGGTGAGGAGACAAACGTAATGTCCAGTAGGGCCACACGTTACATGATCACGGCAATGAAGGAGGCGTTGAACATTTCTGACACTACAAATACCACAAAAAAGGGTATTATGTGGGGTGTGAAAAAACTACCCGTAGTTTTTCCTGAATCAGATGAATTGAATGAGGTGTGTGATAAAGCGTGGGTTTCCCCCGATAAAAAACTGCTGATTTCTAATAAATTATTGGCACTATACCCTTTCCCGCCAGAGGTTAGGGCGCGTTGGGAAACACCCCCTAGGGTAGATAAGGCGCTCACACGCTTATCAAAACAAGTGGCGTTACCAGGGCCGGTGCTAGGGTGCTCGGCGCCCTCCTGCAAACTATAAATTTTGCGCCCTCCTATAAATACAGATGTGTTCGCTCTCATCCTACCCGCAACGGCCGCATTGTGCTTGCGACTAGCTGCGGCAAGCTGCATCTGGTTCGCTGGAACATACAAGCCATGCAGTCACAATGTCCATGATACATTATGCCACACACCGCAATGCCCACTACACATTAAGCCCTACAGTAAGGCTTCTAATTACTTTGAAATTACCTGATCGTTTTCAAGGGTTTCATGATCTTTGTTCCATGCACGGTGCTAGGGGTTTTCATGCTCAGGGTGTCATGCTTGTTGCCAGGGGTTTCATGCGCTGGGTGTTATGCTCGTTGCCAGGGATTTCATGCACTGGGTGTCATGGGGAGTAATGCTGCCCAAACCGCTCCCCGCTGTTTAGTGTGCCGCGTGCACTGCTGACCGATCCCCCTGTTGCTGCTGCTGCCGCACCAGGGTAGCAAGTTGGCCTCTAGAATGTCTCCTCCATGGCTGCGGCCATTTTGGAAGGGACATTTAGCAGATTGACATGCGGACGACTAGTCCGCATGCCAATCTGCTCTGAATCAGTGGCGGTGCCCCCGTAGCCCTGCGCCTCCAAGCCTCCACAGTAGTTACACCACTGAATAGGACACTTTATCTCCCCCCATTAATATGCAACTCTCTAGCACACATTAATATGACACTACCCCCCCAAAACAAATATAATACAACCCACCCCCCCAAAAAAAACATTAAAATGATATTGCCCCCAGCTTATATTAATATAACACTACCCCCCTTTCCAGCACACAATAACATGACAGTGACACTACCCCCCAAAACACGTTACTATGACATTACCCCCCAAGCACATATTAATGTCACTCCTCCCCCCAAAAAACACATGAATATGACACTTTACCCCCCCCCCCGTTAATATGCAACTCCCTAGCACACATTAATATAACACTACCCCCCAAAACAAATATAATACAACCCACCCAACCCCCAAAAAGAACACAATATGACATAACCCCCCAGCACATATTAATATGTCACTCCTCCCCCCAAAAAAACATGAATTTGACACTTTAACTCTCTCCCCTTCTTCCCCCCACCTCATCCTCCCTCCATTTATCTGCAGCATAATTTACCTGAGACTTAGCTGGGCCTCTGTTCCTATGTGTGCCTGTGGTGCTGCAGGCTGCTACACTGCAACGCTGCTCCTCTTCTGGCTGGCTCCTCCTGTGCATCATGTGACTTCCTGTTTATTGGTGCCCCCTGAATCCTGCACTGATGGGAAGGGAGGGAGTCTGCTGAAAACTGCTGTGTCTCCTCAGTGACAGAGAGGAGACTCAGGAGAAGGGGGTATGGTGGAAGGGGGGCGCGGGGGTGCTGGTGCGCGCACTGCTGCCTATCTTCCAGCTAGGTGCAGCGCGGAGGAACAAGCCGTGGAGGAGAAGGAAGGAGGCGGCACCTGACAGGCTCACACACAGCACACAGGAGGATACCTTATGTTCGTTCTGCCGGAGCTGCCTGTCACTTTGACACTGACAGTCAGAGCCTGCGGCAGCGGACGGCAGCACTGCGGACCAGCAAGGTCGCAGAGCGGGGACAGCGCCTCTCCCACCCGGCGCCTCCCTGCTTTGCAGACCTTGCTGAGCGGGTGGCGCCGGGCCTGGGCGTTACCGTCTCCCGATACGGCCGCCCTCAAGGAACCAGCTGATAGAAGGCTGGAAAATATCCTAAAAGGTATATACACACATACTGGTGTTATACTGCGACCAGCAATCGCCTCAGCCTGGATGTGCAGCGCTGGAGTGGCTTGGTCGGATTCCCTGACTGAAAATATTGATACCCTGGATAGGGACAGTATATTATTAACTATAGAGCATTTAAAGGATGCATTACTATATATGCGAGATGCACAGAGGGATATTTGCACCCTGGCATCAAGAGTAAGTGCGATGTCCATTTCTGCCAGAAGAGGGTTATGGACGCGACAGTGGTCAGGTGATGCGGATTCCAAACGACATATGGAAGTATTGCCGTATAAAGGGGAGGAGTTATTTGGGGTCGGTCTATCGGACCTGGTGGCCACGGCAACGGCTGGAAAATCCACCTTTTTACCCCAGGTCACCTCTCAGCTGAAAAAGACACCGTCTTTTCAAACTCAGTCCTTTCGTCCCCATAAGGGCAAGCGGGCAAAAGGCCACTCATTTCTGCCCCGGGGCAGAGGAAGGGGAAAAAGACTGCACCAGGCAGCCTCTTCCCAGGAGCAGAAGCCCTCCCCCGCTTCTGCCAAGTCTTCAGCATGACGCTGGGGCTTTACAAGCGGACTCAGGCACGGTGGGGGCCCGTCTCAAAAATGTCAACGCGCAGTGGGCTCACTCGCAAGTGGACCCCTGGATCCTGCAGGTAGTATCACAGGGGTACAAATTGGAATTCGAGACGTCTCCCCCTCGCCGGTTCCTGAAGTCTGCTCTACCAACGTCTCCCTCCGACAGGGAGGCAGTATTGGAAGCTATTCACAAGCTGTATTCCCAGCAGGTGATAATCAAGGTACCCCTCCTACAACAGGGAAAGGGGTATTATTCCACGCTGTTTGTGGTACCGAAGCCGGACGGCTCGGTGAGACAAATTTTAAATCTAAAATCCTTGAACACTTACATAAAAAGGTTCAAATTCAAGATGGAGTCACTCAGAGCAGTGATAGCGAACCTGGAAGAAGGGGACTATATGGTATCTCTGGACATCAAAGATGCTTATCTCCATGTCCCAATCTACCCTTCTCACCAAGGGTACCTCAGGTTTGTGGTACAAAACTGTCATTATCAGTTTCAGACGCTGCCATTTGGATTGTCCACGGCACCCCGGGTCTTTACAAAGGTAATGGCCGAAATGATGATTCTTCTTCGAAGAAAAGGCGTCTTAATTATCCCTTACTTGGACGATCTCCTGATAAGGGCAAGGTCCAGGGAACAGTTAGAGGTCGGAGTAGCACTATCTCAGGTAGTGCTACGTCAGCACAGGTGGATTCTAAATATTCCAAAATCGCAGCTGATTCCAACAACACGTCTACTGTTCCTAGGGATGATTCTGGACACAGTCCAGAAAAAGGTGTTTCTCCCGGAGGAGAAGGCCAGGGAGTTATCCGAGCTAGTCAGGAACCTCCTAAAACCAGGACAAGTGTCAGTGCATCAATGCACAAGGGTCCTGGGAAAGATGGTGGCTTCTTACGAAGCGATTCCATTCGGAAGATTCCACGCAAGAACTTTTCAGTGGGATCTGCTGGACAAGTGGTCCGGATCGCATCTTCAGATGCATCAGCGGATAAACCTATCTCCAAGGACAAGGGTGTCTCTCCTGTGGTGGTTACAGAGTGCTCATCTCCTAGAGGGCCGCAGATTCGGCATTCAGGATTGGGTCCTGGTGACCACGGATGCCAGCCTGAGAGGCTGGGGAGCAGTCACACAGGGAAAAAATTTCCAGGGCTTGTGGTCAAGCATGGAAACGTCACTTCACATAAATATCCTGGAAATAAGGGCCATTTACAATGCCCTAAGTCAGGCAAGGCCTCTGCTTCAGGGTCAGCCGGTGTTGATCCAGTCGGACAACATCACGGCAGTCGCCCACGTAAACAGACAGGGCGGCACAAGAAGCAGGAGGGCAATGACGGAAGTTGCAAGGATTCTTCGCTGGGCGGAAAATCATGTGATAGCACTGTCAGCAGTGTTCATTCCGGGAGTGGACAACTGGGAAGCAGACTTCCTCAGCAGACACGATCTTCACCCGGGGGAGTGGGGACTTCACCCAGAAGTCTTCCACATGATTGTGAACCGTTGGGAAAAACCAAAGGTGGACATGATGGCGTCCCGCCTCAACAAAAAACTGGACAGATATTGCGCCAGGTCAAGGGACCCTCAGGCAATAGCTGTGGACGCTCTGGTAACACTGTGGGTGTACCAGTCAGTATATGTGTTCCCTCCTCTGCCTCTCATACCCAAGGTACTGAGAATCATAAGAAGGAGAGGTGTAAAGACTATACTCGTGGCTCCGGATTGGCCAAGAAGGACTTGGTACCCGGAAATTCAAGAGATGCTCACGGAAGACCCGTGGCCTCTACCTCTAAGAAAGGACCTGCTCCAGCAGGGACCATGTCTGTTCCAAGACTTACCGCGGCTGCGTTTGACGGCATGGCGGTTGAACGCCGGATCCTGAAGGAAAAAGGCATTCCGGATGAAGTTATCCCTACCCTGATCAAAGCCAGGAAGGATGTAACTGTGCAACATTATCACCGTATTTGGCGTAAATATGTTGCGTGGTGTGAGGCCAGGAAGGCCCCTACAGAGGAATTTCAACTGGGTCGATTCCTGCATTTCCTGCAAACAGGACTGTCTATGGGCCTCAAATTAGGGTCCATTAAGGTTCAAATTTCGGCCCTGTCAATATTCTTCCAAAAAGAACTAGCTTCAGTTCCTGAAGTTCAGACGTTTGTCAAGGGGGTACTGCATATACAGCCTCCTTTTGTGCCTCCAGTGGCACCTTGGGATCTCAATGTATTTTTGGGATTCCTAAAATCACATTGGTTTGAACCACTCACCACTGTGGACTTAAAATATCTCACATGGAAAGTGGTAATGCTGTTAGCCCTGGCTTCAGCCAGGCGTGTCTCAGAATTGGCGGCTTTATCCTATAAAAGCCCTTACCTGATTTTTCATACGGACAGGGCAGAATTGAGGACTCGTCCTCAATTTCTCCTTAAGGTGGTTTCAGCATTTCACTTAAACCAGCCTATTGTGGTGCCTGCGGCTACTAGGGACTTGGAGGATTCCAGGTTGCTGGACGTAGCCAGGGCCCTGAAAATATATGTTTCCAGGACGGCTGGAGTCAGAAAATCTGACTCGCTGTTTATCCTGTATGCACCCAACAAGCTGGGTGCCCCTGCTTCTAAGCAGACGATTGCTCGTTGGATTTGTAGTACAATTCAGCTTGCACATTCTGTGGCAGGCCTGCCACAGCCAAAATCTGTAAAGGCCCATTCCACACGGAAAGTGGGCTCATCTTGGGCGGCTGCCCGAAAGGTCTCGGCTTTACAACTTTGCCGAGCAGCTACTTGGTCAGGGGCAAATACGTTTGCAAAATTCTACAAATTTGATACCCTGGCTGAGGAGGACCTGGAGTTCTCTCATTCGGTGCTGCAGAGTCATCCGCACTCTCCCGCCCGTTTGGGAGCTTTGGTATAATCCCCATGGTCCTTTCGGAGTCCCCAGCATCCACTTAGGACGTTAGAGAAAATAAGAATTTACTTACCGATAATTCTATTTCTCATAGTCCATAGTGGATGCTGGGCGCCCATCCCAAGTGCGGATTGTCTGCAATACTTGTACATAGTTATTGTTACAAAAATCGGGTTATTATTGTTGTGAGCCATCTTTTCAGAGGCTCCTCTGTTATCATGCTGTTAACTGGGTTCAAATCACAAGTTGTACGGTGTGATTGGTGTGGCTGGTATGAGTCTTACCCGGGATTCAAAATCCTTCCTTATTGTGTACGCTCGTCCGGGCACAGTATCCTAACTGAGGCTTGGAGGAGGGTCATAGGGGGAGGAGCCAGTGCACACCAGGTAGTCCTAAAGCTTTTTACTTTTGTGCCCAGTCTCCTGCGGAGCCGCTATTCCCCATGGTCCTTTCGGAGTCCCCAGCATCCACTACGGACTATGAGAAATAGAATTATCGGTAAGTAAATTCTTATTTTTTTTTTACATTTTAGATTTGCGAAGGACATTATCCATATTGCGAAACAGGGTAGCGTTCTGGATACAGGATGACCGATGTACTACAGAGGCTATTTTTATTTGAGTGCACTCTATATTACTACTTTGGAAATAAATACAGTATTGCATGATTTTAATATTTATTTTCATAATGAAAGAAGTAACAAAATTATACACGTTCCATTGTCTTTCAAGGAAAACTGTTTGTATAACCTTACAATCACTTCGAAAAGGTGTCTGAGGAACCCCTGTAGATGCCGGTAATTAATAAACAGGAAAGGCCATTTATTGTACAGTAGCTGGAGCATCTTCTTAAAATTTGTAAAGCACATCTCTCACTTATAATTGGTGAGTGTATAAAACACATTTATTTACTTAGGATGTGTCCTATACAGAGAGTATGGGCCTGGGCGTATTTTTGTGAAGGGGGGAGGCTGACAGACACAGGATGGGGGGGGGGGGGCTTTTAGAAACAGAGTGAAGGGAGGGGGAGGCTGAGAGACAGAATAAAGGGAGGAGGCTGAGAGACATAGAATTACGGGTGGGGGCTGTTACACACAGAGTAAATGGAAGAGGCTGAGAGACATAGTAAAGGGTGGGAGGCTGAGAGACACGGGGCCTAATTCAGACCTGATCGCTCGCTAGCATTTTTTGCAGCGCTGTGATCAGGTCAGAACTGCGCATGCGTATGCACCGCAATGCGCAGGCGCGTCGCACAGGTAGAAAGTGGATTGCTGCTCTGCGACGGGTTTGTGCGAAGGATCCATTCACACAGGCGATCGCAAAGAGATTGACAGGAAGAAGGCGTTTGTGGGTGACAACTGACCATTTTCTGGGAGTGGTTGGAAAAACACAGGCGTGTCCATGCGTTTGCAGGGAGGGTTCTTGATGTCAATTCCGGTCCCGGACAGGCTGAAGTGTTTGCAGCGGCTGAGTAAGTCCTGGGCTACTCATAGACTGCAGAAGATCTGTTCGTATGGCTCTGCTACACATGAGTTTGCACACTTGCAAAGCAAAAACACACTCCCCTATGGGCGGCAACTATCTGTTCGCAGCAGTGCAAAAAAACCCTAGCGAGCGATCAGGTCTGAATTAGGCCCACAGAGTGAAGGGGCGAGGCTGAGAAATACAGAGAGAGGGCGATGGCGGGAGATGCAGGAGGGAGATGATGGTGCAACTGAGAGATGCAGGGGAAGAGATGATGATGTGGCTGAGAGACAGGGGCTGATGATGGTGTGGCTGAGAGATGCAGGGGGAAGATGATGGTGTGACTGAGAGATGCAGGGGGAGATGATGGTGTGACAGAGATGCAGGGGGTATATGATGATGCGGCTGAGAGACGCAAGAAGGAGATGATGATGTGGCTAAGAGACGCATTCAGGAGATGATGGTGTGGCTGAGAGATGATGCAGGGAGGAGATGATAGTGTGGCTGGGAGATGCAGGTAGGAGATGATGGTGTGGCTGAGATGATGTAGGAGGAGATAATGGTGTGGCTGAGAGATGAAGGTTGGAGATGACGGTGTAGCTGAGAGATGATGCGGGGAGGAGATGATGGTGTGGCTGAGAGATGCAGAGAAGAGATGATGGTGTGGCTGAGAGATGCAGGCAGGAGGTGATGGTGTGGTTGAGAGATGCAGGCATGAGGTGATAGTATGGCTGAGAGATGATGCAAGGAGATGATGGTGTGGCTGAAAGATGCAAGGAGGAGATGATGGTGTGGCTGAGAGATGCAGTCAGGTGATGATGGTGTGGCTGAGAGATGATGCAGGGAGGAGATGATGGTGTGGCTGAGAGATGAAGGTAGGAGATGATGGTGTGGCTGAGAGATGATGCAGGGAGGAGATTATGGTGTGGCTGAGAGATGCAGGGAGGAGATGATGGTGTGGCTGAGAGATGCAGGCAGGAGGTGATGATGGTGTGGATAAGAGATGCAGGCATGAGATCATAGTATGGCTGACAGATGCAAGGGGGTGGAGGTGACACAGGTGGTAAGAGTCTGGTTGAACCTCTGTTGTTTATGACATTGGTTATATTCCTACACAAACAGGTATCTTCCACACCATGTGATCTCCTACATGAATAGTAAATACTGACTGATGACACTGTCTGCCCAGTGAGGATATATTTCTTCAAAGGTTCCCCATTGTGAGAAACCACCATATAGGTAAGATGCATATGGAATGGAAAGGAATGCTACAAGAGTGACTAGAAATGGGTGGTGTGTCATGTTGACATGCCCGTTTTAAGTGGCCACACCCCGCCCCGTGAGCACACAGTACCACTAAGAAAGTGTATTTTCACCACCGGTCCTCACACAGCAGATGTTAGGTGTGGTGAGATAAATCACCTCAGCTCAGATTGGGAAGGGTGAGCAATAATCTCAGAAGTCTGCAAGATGCACCCAAAATATAAACAGAGGCCCTGTCTCTGTTACTGCCACCACTTTGGCTCAGGCTTTATTGTTCCCATCTGGCTTAGGCCCCAGTGCTGTCACTCTGTGGCTCCGACATTGGGGGTCATTCCGAGTTGTTCGCTCTGTACTTTTTTCTCGCAACGGAGCGATTAGTCGCTAATGCGCATGCGCAATGCCCGCAGTGCGACTGCGCCAAGTAAATTTGCTATGCAGTTAGGTATTTTACTCACGGCATTAGGAGGTTTTTTCTTCGTTCTGGTGTTCGTAATGTGATTGACAGGAAGTGGGTGTTTCTGGGCGGAAACTGGCCGTTTTATGGGTGTGTGCGAAAAAACGCTACCGTTTCTGGGAAAAACGCGGGAGTGGCTGGAGAAACGGAGGAGTGTCTGGGCGAACGCTGGGTGTGTTTGTGACGTCAAACCAGGAACGACAAGCACTGAACTGATCGCAGATGCCGAGTAAGTCTGGAGCTACTCAGAAACTGCTAAGAAGTGTCTATTCGCTATTTTGCTAATCTTTCGTTCGCAATTTTGATAAGCTAAGATTCACTCCCAGTAGGCGGCGGCTTAGCGTGTGCAAAGCTGCTAAAAGCAGCTTGCGAGCAAACAACTCGGAATGACCCCCATTATTACTGCGACCTCTATAAATCAGGCCATGTTACTGACACTCTGTGACTCAGGTTCTATTACAGCCATATGTTCATTTCATATTATTATTGTTATTTTCAATCTGGATCAAAATACAAACATTCCTTTTTGCCACATATCATGGAGACTTGTCACTTTTTGGGGGGTTAATTAATAAGGAGCAGATGTCAAAATGCAGTCTCTGATAATAACCTGCCCTGGCAATGTGTAAAAAGTACACTGATAGCGACCTCTATGACTTATCTTCCTGGACCCTTCATCCCACGCATATGCAAACCAAACGGATGCAGTGTGCATGGTCAATAGCTCTGGCCCCCTCGGGAGGGATGAGATGATCCCTATCCAGTCGGCTTCCACCATCATCAGAGCTGGAGGGCTTATAAACCAGGTTCCAATGTACAGTATAGGTCGACAGTGTCTAGGTTGACACTCAACAGGTCAACCCCATATGGTCGACATCAGAGCTTAAAGTGTGTGTGTGTGGGGGAGGGGGGGGGGGGGGGGGGGGATGAGGTGGAACTGAGTTTGACCACCTGTAATGGTAGGGGGAATTAGTTCCACCACCTCCATTGCCCTGCACAGTAATTCCAACAGAACAGCCCGCCCCCTCACCTAGGTCAATCGATAATGCAGGGGGCGCTAGTGTTACCGATGAGCTGCAACCACCTCCACCTTCCACAGGTCCTGGTGGCTCCATGGTCCTCCTCCATCTACAGCCCACCCCTACTCACACCACTGTGTAAGTTAGACAGCATTCATCCCTTCCTCGGATCCAAGTGACTTCCTTTTCTGACCCAGCGTATGTGAGGTCATGCTGTCACCACTGCTGAAGTGAAAAGCCATGAAGAGGAGCAGGCTCTGTGCATCTTGAATACAAGAATAGAGGTCGCTGGAGGGACAAGAGAGGTGGGGATGCTGCTGGAGGGATACAGAGCATGGAGCTGCTGGAGTGACAGAGACAGAGATCTGCATAAGGAGCACTACTGTGGGCATTATGTGTATAAGCGGCACTACTGTGGTCATTATGTGTAAGGGGCACTACTATGGGCATTTTATATAAGGGGAAGGGAACTACTGTGTGGCATAACATGTATAAAGGGTACCATCATGTAGTGCAATGTGAATAAAGGGCACCACTGACTGATGTTACCAAATAAGGGGCATTACTGTGGTGTAATATGAATCAGGGGCACTACATGCAGTGTAATGTGAATTAGATTGTGCTACTGTGTGGTGCAATTTGATTTGGGGGTACTACTGTGCGCCCACGCTGCTTCTTTGTGAGCTCAATGTCCTTTCAAAAAGTATGGGAAGTAGGGCACTAATTTATACTTTGCAGGGGGGTACCAAAAACCCTAGCACTGGCCTTGGCTCCACTTAATGTGAGGGGGAGTTGAGTAGGTGGCGGGTAAGTGGAGAGGTAAATTAGTTTCACCACCTCTTCAGGACCACTTTAAGCCCTGGTCGACATGCATTAGGTCGATAAAGTCAACAGGTAAAAGGTAGACTGTGCTTAAGGTCAACAGGAAAAAACGGTCAACATGGCCAAAAGATTGACATGCAATGGTCGATACATACGTGTTCTACAAGTTTTTGGTGTTTTTCAAGTCTTTCCAATTTTTACTTTGATCGGGTATAGTAACCTGTGGCGAGCACAGTGGTAGTGAAGTTAGCCACCTTGCCCAAAGCGTGGCCAGCGAAGCGACCCTGCGAGATACACGTTTCAACTGATTGTGCTTAGATATGGTTAAACATACAAAATGACCCCAAAAAGTAAAACAAAATTGTGTCGACCATTATCATGTCAACCTTTTGACCCTCTTGACCTTTTGTACCTGTCAACCAGGGCTGTTTCTAGCCAATTTGGCTCCCAGTGCGAGATTTAAAAATGCGCCCACCCCCCCCCCCCCATAGATATAAAGAGGAAAAGCCTTCGGCGCGCGCGCTCCCGGTAAGGGGCGTGACCTCATTAAAATGGGCGTGGCTTTGTTAAGATGGGCGTGGCCTCATCTGATCTCATCAACACGGCCACCACAGGATATAAAAAAAAAAAAAAGTCCTCATTTTACACATTACAGCAGGCACGCTACCCCATTTTACACAGCACGGCAGGCAAGTGTCCCCATTTTACACAGTACGACAGGCACGTGCCCCCATTTTACACATTGCGGCAGGAAAAAGTGTCCCCATTTTACACAGTACGACAGGCAAGTGTCCCCATTTTACACATTGCGGCAGGAAAAAGTGTCCTCATTTTACACAGCACGGCAGGCAAGTGTCCCCATTTTACACATTGCGGCAGACAGGTGTCCCCATTTTACACATTGCGGCAGACAGGTGTCCCCATTTTACACATTGCGGCAGACACGTGCCCCCATTTTACACAGTACGCAGGCAAGTGTCCCCATTTTACACACTGCGGCAGACGCGTGCCCCCATTTTACACAGTACGCAGGCAAGTGTCCCCATTTTACACACTGCGGCAGACACGTGCCCCCATTTTACACAGTACGCAGGCAAGTGTCCCCATTTTACACACTGCGGCAGACACGTGCCCCCATTTTACACAGTACGCAGGCAAGTGTCCCCATTTTACACACTGCGGCAGACACGTGCCCCCATTTTACACAGTACGCAGGCAAGTGTCCCCATTTTACACACTGCGGCAGACACGTGCCCCCATTTTACACAGTACGCAGGCAAGTGTCCCCATTTTACACACTGCGGCAGACAGGTGTCCCCATTTTACACATTAAGGCAGACAGGTCCCCATTTTACACATTAAGGCAGACAGGTCCCCATTTTACACATTAAGGCAGACAGGTCCCCATTTTACACATTAAGGCAGACAGGTCCCCATTTTACACATTAAGGCAGACAGGTCCCCATTTTACACATTAAGGCAGACAGGTCCCCATTTTATACATTAAGGCAGACAGGTCCCCATTTTACACATTACTGCAGGTGGTGGGGAGGGAGAAAGGGAGAGAGAGGGAGAGGGGCTGACTTACATTTGTAGCGGTTCTCGCCGCTCTTCAGCCGCCTCTCCCTCCTCGTCTGCGCGGCTCCCCCTTCTCCCTCCTCCCGAGTGCCCAGCTCGGGGGGCGGGGTTTCGCGGAATGACGCGTTTGCGTCGTGACGTCACGACGCAATCGCGTCATACTGCGAAACCCCGCCCCCCGAGCTGGGCACTCGGGAGGAGGGAGAAGGGGGTTTCAAAGTATGATGAAGTGCCGCGGCGGGCGCCCCGTGCGGTTGCACGGCTCGCCCGCCGCAAGAAACGGCACTGCTGTCAACCATACCCACTGTCTACCCGTCAATCTCTTGACCCTGTCAACCAATGCATGTCGGCGCTATGAGGTTGGCCTAAAGACAGTCTATCTAGACAGTGTAGATCTATACTACACCTACAGATGGGTCCTCGGTTATCTTGACTAGTTTGCTGTGCCTAGGCACAACATGGTTTATTAACATAAACCATTCATCTATTTTTCTCAGCTGCAATACAATACAGAGAACAATACAGCAGGGGATTAAGCGGGTCATTCCGAGTTGTCAGTCCGCCCCCCCCCCCTCCCCCCTCAGAGAAGTGCAAAGGCATCACACAGCGGAGATGCCTTTGCACGTCAAGAGTAGCTCCTGGCTAGCGCAGATTTAGCGTGCTGGCCGGGAGCTACTCCTCGCTCCCCGGCCTGCGGCGGCTGCGTGTGACGTCATGCAGCCGCTGCGGCCCGCCCCCCGTTGGCCGGACCAAACCTACGAAATGGCGGCCAGACGCTGCCGTTCCGCCCCCTCCCGCCCAGCGATCGCCTCTGCCTGTCAATCAGGCAGAGGCGATCGCATCCCTGCTATGGCCTTCGGCCGTCTGGCTTGCGCCGGCGCACTAGGGCACTGGCGCATGCGCAGTAGGGGCCCGTTCGCTCTGCTGCGTTAAAACGCAGCAAGCGAACCGGTCAGATTGCCCCCTTAAGTCATTACAGCAGGGGATTAAGTCCGATTGGGCAGCCTCAGTTAATCCTATTAAAGGTCAAGATAAACGTAGACCCATCTGTATATAAACCAACTGTAGTTTGGATAGAAGGAGATATTGTTGGTATCTCCTGCGTTAAAGCCTTGTTAAATAGGGGTGATACATACAGTTATTCTGCATTAAGCATATTAAGGACAGAAATACTTTGATAAATAGACTTCTTAATGAGAACATCATAAGGAGGTTAAATACTTTTTATGATGATGATCATCAGCTGCTAAATCCTTCTAAATGTGAAGGATGTCATGCTGGGGTCAGCCAGGAAAGATGTGCAGAGAGCGGTTGCTGTAAGTAATATTCATCAGTTATATTATTGTGAAACAGAATAGTTTAGATGTAGATGATCTCAGCATTGCACAAAGGTGTGGAGACCTGTCTATACTCTCCTAGGACCACACTCATGTACGTTCTGCCCACAAGTTGGCATCAGATACAATAGTTGGCAGATCATTAATATAATGAATCAACTAGCATATGTCATGTGAAATAACTTAAATTGGTACTAAATCATTATGCAAGCCTACCCGGCTTACACAATAATAAAAATGAATGTGTATTATGGTGAACTCAATGAGTGCACCGTGGGACTGATTTGAAAGCAAGGTACAAAAAAAGTACCTAAGTTTGTATCTGGAACAAACCATTTTGCAATGCAAAGGGAGGAAATACATCTGTATTGTTTCTGTGCAGGGTAAATAATGGCTGCTTTTGCATGTATCCCACAAATGTTAGGTTTATTTTTACACTGCAACTTAGATTTCAGTTTGGACACACCCCACCCAAATCGGACTCTCTCTGCACATGTTACATCTGCCCCACTTGCAGTGCAGCATGGTTTTGCCCAGTTGCTTACTGTTTGGGGTTTGCTTCCACATTTGAATAACCTCCTGCGTGTTTAGGTTCAATATATTTATCAAATGTCAATATGGATCTGTCAATGACACAGCATCCAGCTCTTGATTTGAACTGGATAGTTGACGGACCTTGAACAGGGAGGGGCATACTGAGAAAGGGGCAGGATACCCCCAGAAAGTGGACATGACTGCTGGGAATGTCTGTGTGTGATTGGATGGATCGGTGCAGGTGTGAATTAGAGGTGTGGTTTGCATGGATTGGGTGGGGCTCATTTTGTGTGGTATTCATATGCAAACATATTATGTATGTACTCACCCTATTTAGTGTTTCCACTGCTGTCTGCTCGGCTATAGCTTGGGAAATACTGTATTATCAAATTGATGACATGGAATAAAAAGTTCTCTTACTGGTTGTACTCGTTATAAAAAATTGTTACTATCCTTCCTTATATATGATGCTGTATACAAGAGAAGTATGTATCTAAAGCCAAACTGATCTGGTGTTCACCTAATATTGTCTGGTCAGGACCACGACAGATTTTAACAGCAAATTGTGAAAAAACAATCACAATGTAATAGTTAGTAAGGCAAGTATTCCACGCAACAATTTTTGTAACTTTTTTTTTTAGCACTTTATTGGTAAATAACTAACATAAGTGAAAGGTTCCAATTTCAGTACTTTAACGCTCTTGGTTACACAAGTCTCTTATAAGTTGCTACCTTATATAAACAGAAGTGCACAGACACGGAGTGATTCAGAGGTGGCCACACATGCTGTTACAGCTGCTATCCCGTACGTCATTGTGGTGCAGAAATAAGTAGATGTCACCGCAGTATTGAGTTGCCCATTGGTGGCATCTGAGATCCACTGCTTATGCATGAAAATTAGACATGGGTCGCTCATGGACCTTCTGAGGACCTGTGCGGCGGTGGTCGGTAGTCTCTAAGAGAGTATTCACAGCAGTGCCTCCCAGCCACCGCCACTCAGGTCTTCATATCGGCTTCATACAGACCCTTACGTGGCTGTCTGGCTTCCACCTTATAGCAGTTGCCTCCTGGATATTAGGACTCGGATTCTTCATACACCATGAAATAAGTGACTGCAGTGACCATAAACAGAACACTTCTGTTGTACTTGCCAATGGCCACTTTCAGCTGTCAGTATTCATTTCCATTGGCAACCACCATTTATACTTTTTACGGATGTGTGAGTATACCGAGACGACATAGGCTGTCACACCAAAAGCGATGTAAGTTCTACTTCTGTCACGGCCATCTTAACATATAGGCACACTGGGCAGCTGCTGGGGGTCCCTCAATTCTAGGGTCCCATGAGCAAGAGCGGGTGGTGATCACACAATCATAGCGGCCAGGTGACATTCTCTACCTGCCTCCCAGCCTGCAGCCAGACAGTGAATGGCTGTCAGCATGCTGATTGGTGGATGGCTGGAGCTATCCACCAATCAATGTGCAGTATTCTCTATCTGCATCCCAGCCTGCAGCCAGACAGTGAATGGCTGTCAGCATGCTGATTGGTGGATGGCTGGAGCTGTCCACCAATCAGAGTACTGAAAGCCTTCGCTGTATAGAAGCATGTGGAGAGACAGCGCAGGACCGCAGGAAGTGCATGTTATAAATGTTTTTATTGGTTCCCATGAATGGGTGTGTAGGGGCCCCAGTGCAATGCTTTGCCCAGGGCCTACAATGCTGTTAAGACATCCCTGACTTATATCATTAGACGGCCATGGAGATTTCAGATATGTTTTTATTATATGCTTAATAGCTGCTAAGGATTATTGCTGATTACTGAATGCAGATGCGACTGTAATTGATACAATTGTTTCTTATCAAGTACTCAGTCTATAGCTTTTTACTGACTTTTACTTCAATTAGTATTAAGGATTATATATATATATATTCTTAGTGTAATCATATATGTACTTTACGTTTCATATAATATGTTTATTTTATTGTACCTTCATTAAATTTACATTTTAATTATTTTGTGCTCCCTATACTTTTCCTTTATGTACTAAAACCATGGGGCCGGCTCACCCATATTATTGTCGGATATGGGATACCGGTGATGTTGCCGGCGGTCAGAATACCGACACTGGCAACCCGACCGCCAAAATCGTGATGCAACTAAACTAACCCTAACCCTCAATTCCCGTAGCCTAGCTCCAACCCCCCAATGCCCCATGCGCAGCACAATGGCCCCAGCCCCACCTCCCCCCACCCTAAACCCCCCGCCCAAACCCCTTCAGCCTAACCCTCCCTGGCATACGGGACTCTGCCCGCCAGGATCCTGTATGTTAGGATGCCAACTACATCCCCTTGTTTAGGTCTATTCATGAAGCAGTGAAAAGTGTGGAGAAGTGAGCTAGTGGAGAAGTTGCCCATGGCAACCAATCAGCATTGAAGTAACATTTCTAATTTGCATACTATACAATTGTACGGCGCAGCTGATTGGTTGACATGGGCAACTTCTCCACTGGCTCACTTCTCCACTCTTTTCACTGCTTCATGAATAGACCCCATAGTGAGTAAAAGTACATGAGTCGTTAAAACATAAAATATATTTTTTGCATAAGGCACATTGTTCAAGAACAGTTACTTTGCATTTGAGCAATACAGAACTGCGCTGAGTGTACAGTGCGTTACTTATATAATTTCTGGGGTAGGATTTTGCTTCAAGCCTGTAATAAAATACAAATGACTACTTAACCAACATCCCAGTAATTGCTCAGGCTTGCTGATTCATAGTACGTTCTGTACCAGCAAATAAATGAATTGCCAAATAACAAGTAGAAGAATTATGATGGATCAAGATGTGATTACAACATATGTTAATATAGATGAAGAGGAAATATTGGATTAGTTGTTTAGACACTTCAAAGCCTGTTTAGTAAAACTGTAGCATTGTTTTGATCTGTGAATATTCCTGCGGGTGTATTGTTATTTGAAAAATGATTCATTTTGGAGATGTGAAGTAATTGTTCATTTAGAAAGTTTAGCTGAAGCGTCTTGGAAAATTACCTTTGTACAGCATGTAGAACTACATCACATTACGGTTCCTATTTCGTTAGTTACTGTAATTTCATATAATGCACAAATGTCATATGATCCGTTGCAACCACGGAGATATTTTCCTGTGTTTTGTAAACTGTGCTAGTAAATTGAGAGAATGTGATTTATTGCTAGTGCATTAGTTCATATTACCCCATTATGTAATCAACATCACATGCCAACCGGTCACTTCCTGTTTATATCTTCCATCTCTCTACATATCTCAAATGGCATTGGTAGGCAGAGGGCAGTAGTAGCAGATGCCTGCTGCTTTTAGTAAGAGAAGGAGTGAACAGATTATGGGGTCTATGCCAGTGGTTCCCAAACTTTCCTGATTCACGGCACCCTAGAGCAGTGATTTTCAACCTTTTTTTACTCGCGGCACACCGGACAATATTTTAAAATTTCCAAGGCGCACCATCAGTTCCCCACAGAAAAAAAAAAAAAAACACACATTGGCCCTCACAATTACAAGAACAACACACATACATTGGCCTACACAGAAAAAAACAATCACATTGCTCCCCACATAAGTCATGTTGCTACCTACATAAATCCTATTGCTCCCCACATAAATCAATCACATTTCTCCCCACATAAATCCTATTGCTCCCCACATGAATTATTCACGTTATTCCCCCCCATAAATCCATAAATCCTTATTCTCCCCACATAAATCCTATTGTTCCCCACAGGAGAAATAAAATAACAAATATTAGCTCCTACTGGTCAGCTGTTCTCCTCCCTGGGGGTAATTCTGAGTTGATCGCAGCAGCAAGTTTGTTAGCAATTGGGCAAAACCATGTGCACTGCAGAGGGGGGGCAGATATAGCATTTGCAGAGGGAGTTACATTTGGGTGGGTTATTTCGTTTCTGTGCAGGGTAAATACTGGCTGCTTCATTTTTACACTGCAATTTAGATTTCAGTTTGAACACACCCCACCCAACTCTAACTCTCTCTGCACATGTTATATCTGCCACACCTGCAGTGCACATGGTTTTGCCCAACTGCTAACAAATTTGCTGCTGCGATCAACTCGGAATGACCCCCCTTGTCCCTCAGTGGCGGGGGTTGTTCATAGTGGAGTGCTGCGAATACTGAGCAGGGGGCGGGCAGGTGTGGATGTAAAGCTTTAGGACTACCTGGTGTGCACTGGCTCCTCCCCCTATGACCCTCCTCCAAGCCTCAGTATACTGTGCCCGGACGAGCGTACACAATAAGGAAGGATTTTGAATCCCGGGTAAGACTCATACCAGCCACACCAATCACACCGTACAACCTGTGATCTGAACCCAGTTAACAGCATGATAACAGAGGAGCCTCTGAAAAGATGGCTCACAACAATAATAACCCGATTTTTGTAACAATAACTATGTACAAGTATTGCAGACAATCCGCACTTGGGATGGGCGCCCAGCATCCACTACGGACTACGAGAAATAGAATTATCGGTAAGTAAATTCTTATTTTCTCTGACGTCCTAGTGGATGCTGGGAACTCCGTAAGGACCATGGGGATCATACCAAAGCTCCTAAACGGGCGGGAGAGTGCGGATGACTCTGCAGCACCGAATGAGAGAACTCTAGGTCCTCCTCAGCCAGGGTATCAAATTTGTAGAATTTAGCAAACGTGTTTGCCCCTGACCAAGTAGCTGCTCGGCAAAGTTGTAAAGCCGAGACCCCTCGGGCAGCCGCCCAAGATGAGCCCACCTTCCTTGTGGAATGGGCTTTTACAGATTTTGGCTGTGGCAGGCCTGCCATAGAATGTGCAAGCTGAATTGTACTACAAATCCAACGAGCAATAGTCTGCTTAAAAGCAGGAGCACCCAGCTTGTTGGGTGCATACAGGATAAACAGCGAGTCAGATTTTCTGACTCCAGCCGTCCTGGAAACATATTTTCAGGGCCCTGACAACGTCCAGCAACTTGGAGTCCTCCAAGTCCCTAGTAGCCGCAGGCACCACAATAGGCTGGTTCAGGTGAAACGCTGACACCACCTTAGGAAGAAACTGAGGACGAGTCCTCAATTCCGCCCTGTCCGAATGGAAAATCAGATAAGGGCTTTTACAGGATAAAGCCGTCAATTCTGACACGCGCCTGGCCGAAGCCAGGGCCAACAGCATGACCACTTTCCATGTGAGATGTTTTAAATCCACAGATTTAAGTGGTTCAAACCAATGTGATTTGAGGAACCCCAAAACTACATTGAGATCCCAAGGTGCCACTGGAGGCACAAAAGGAGGCTGTATATGCAGTACTCCCTTGACAAATGTCTGGACTTCAGTAACTGAAGCCAGATCTTTCTGGAAGAAAATCGACAGGGCCGAAATTTGAACCTTAATGGACCCCAATTTGAGGCCCATAGACACTCCTGTTTGCAGGAAATGCAGGAATCGACCCAGTTGAAATTCCTCTGTTGGGGCCTTCCTGGCCTCGCACCACGCAACATATTTTCGCCAAATGCGGTGATAATGTTTTGCGGTCACATCCCTCCTGGCTTTGATCAGGGTAGGGATGACTTCCTCCGGAATGCCTTTTTTCTTTAGGATCCGGCGTTCAACCGCCATGCCGTCAAACGCAGCCGCGGTAAGTCTTGAAACAGACAGGGTCCTTGCTGGAGCAGGTCCCTTCTTAGAGGCAGAGGCCACGGGTCCTCTGTGAGCATCTCTTGAAGTTCCGGGTACCAAGTCCTTCTTGGCCCAACCCGGAGCCACGAGTATAGTTCTTACTCCTCTCCGTCTTATAATTCTCAGTACCTTGGGTATGAGAGGCAGAGGAGGGAACACATACACCGACTGGTACACCCACGGTGTTACCAGAGCGTCCACAGCTATTGCCTGAGGGTCCCTTGACCTGGCGCAATACCTGTCCAGTTTTTTGTTGAGGCGGGACGCCATCATGTCCACCATTGGTTTTTCCCAACGGTTCATAATCATGTGGAAGACTTCTGGATGTAGTCCCCACTCTTCCGGGTGGAGGTCGTGTCCACTCCCGGAATGAACACTGCTGACAGTGCTATTACATGATTTTCCGCCCAGCGAAGAATCCTTGCAGCTTCTGCCATTGCCCTCCTGCTTCTTGTGCCGCCCTGTCTGTTTACGTGGGCGACTGCCGTGATGCTGTCCGACTGGAACAGCACCGGCTGACCTTGAAGCAGAGGTCTTGCTTGGCTTAGAGCATTGTAAATGGCCCTTAACTCCAGAATATTTATGTGAAGTGATGTCTCCAGGCTTGACCTCAAGCCCTGGAATTTTCTTCCCTGTGTGACTGCTCCCCAGCCTCGCAGGCTGGCATCTGTGGTCACCAGGACCCAGTCCTGAATGCCGAATCTGCGGCCCTCTAGAAGATGAGCACTCTGCAACCACCACAGGAGAGACACCCTTGTCCTTGGGGACAGGGTTATCCACTGATGCATCTGAAGATGCGATCCGGACCATTTGTCCCGCAGATCCCACTGGAATGTTCTTGCGTGGAATCTGCCAAATGGGATTGCTTCGTAGGAAGCCACCATTTTTCCCAGGACCCTTGTGCATTGATGCACTGAGACTTGGCCTGGTGTTAGGAGGTTTCTGACTAGCTCGGATAACTCCCCGGCTTTCTCTTTCTGGACTGTGTCCAGGATCATCCCTAGGAATAGAAGACGTGTCGTCGGGATCAGCTGCGATTTTGGGATATTGAGAATCCAACCGTGCTGCCGCAGCACTACTTGCGATAGTGCTAACCCGACTACCAACTGTTCCCTGGATCTCGCCCTTATCAGGAGATCGTCCAAGTAAGGGATAATTAAAAACTCCTTTCCTTCGGAGGAGTATCAACATTTCGGCCATTACATTAGTAAAGACCCGGGGTGCCGTGGACAATCCAAACGGCAGCGTCTGAAACTGATAGTGGCAGTTCTGTACCACAAACCTGAGGTACCCTTGATGAGAAGGGTAAATTTGGACATGGAGGTAAGCATCCTTGATGTCCAGAGACACCATATAATCCCCTTCTTCCAGGTTCGCGATCACTGCTCTGAGTGACTCCATCTTGAATTTGAACCTCTGTATGTAAGTGTTCAAAGATTTTAGATTTACAATAGGTCTCACCGAGCCGTCCGGCTTCGGTATCACCAACAGCGTGGAATAATACCCCTTTCCCTGTTGCAGGAGGGGTACCTTGATTATCACCTGCTGAGAGTACAGCTTGTGAAAGGCTTCCAATACCGCCTCCCTGTCGGAGGGAGACGTCGGTAAAGCAGACTTTAGGAAACGGCGAGGGGGAGACGTCTCGAATTCCAATTTGTACCCCTGAGATACCACCTGAAGGATCCCGGGGTCACTTGTGAGTGAGCCTACTGCGCTCTGAAATTCTTGAGACGGGCCCCCACCGTGCCTGAGTCCGCTTGTAAAGCCCCAGCGTCATGCTGAGGACTTGGCAGAAGCGGGAGAGGGCTTCTGTTCCTGGGAACTGGCTGTCTGCTGCAGCCTTTTTCCTCTTCCTCTGCCACGGGGCAGAAATGAGGAACCTTTTGCCCGCTTGCCCTTATGGGGCCGAAAGGACTGCGCCTGATAATACGGCGTCTTCTTATGTTGAGAGGCTACCTGGGGTAAAAATGTGGATTTCCCAGCCGTTGCCGTGGCCACCAGGTCTGATAGACCTACCCCAAATAACTCCTCCCCTTTATAAGGCAATACTTCCATATGCCTTTTGGAATCCGCATCACCTGACCACTGCCTCGTCCATAACCCTCTTCTGGCAGAAATGGACAGCGCACTTACTCTTGATGCCAGTCGGCAAATATCCCTCTGTGCATCACGCATATATAAAAATGCATCTTTTAAATGTAATATAGTCAGTAATATACTGTCCCTATCCAGGGTATCAATATTTTCAGTCAGGGAATCCGACCAAGCCACCCCAGCACTGCACATCCAGGCTGAGGCGATTGCTGGTCGCAGTATAACACCAGTATGTGTGTATATACATTTTAGGATATTCTCCTGCTTTCTGTCAGCAGGTTCCTTAAGGGCGGCCGTATCAGGAGACGGTAGTGCCACCTGTTTTGACAAGCGTGTGAGCGCTTTATCCACCCTAGGGGGTGTTTCCCAACGTGCCCTAACCTCTGGCGGGAAAGGGTATGATGCCAATAACTTTTCAGGAATTATCAGTTTTTTATCGGGGAAACCCACGCTTCATCACACACTTCATTTAATTCATCAGATTCAGGAAAAACTACGGGTAGTTTTTTCTCACCAAACATAATACCCTTTTTAGTGGTACTTGTAATATCAGAAATGTGTAAAACATCTTTCACTGCCTCAATCATGTAACGTGTGGCCCTACTGGAAGTCACATTCGTTTCTTCACCGTCGACACTGGAGTCAGTATCCGTGTCGGCATCTGTATCTGCCATCTGAGGTAACGGGCGCTTTAGAGCCCCTGATGGCCTTTGAGACGTCCCGACAGGCCCAAGCTGAGTAGCCGGCTGTCTCATGTCATCAACTGTCTTTTGTAAAGAGCTGACACTGTCTAATTCCTTCCATAAGCTCATCCACTCAGGTGTCGACCCCCTAGGGGGTGACATCACCATTACAGGCAATTGCTCCGCCTCCACATCAGTTTCCTCCTCATACATGTCGACACAAACGTACCAACACACAGCACACACACAGGGAATGCTCTGATAGAGGACAGGACCCTACTAGCCCTTTGGGGAGACAGAGGGAGAGTATGCCAGCACACACCAGAGCGCTATATATATATACAGGAATACCACTATAAAATGTGCTTTTCCCTTATAGCTGCTGTTATTATTAGAAACTGCGCCAAATTAGTGCCCCCCTCTCTTTTTTACCCTTTTCTGTAGTGCAGGACTGCAGGTGAGAGTCAGGGAGACGTCCTTCCAGCGGAGCTGTGATGGAAAATGGCGCCCGTGTGCTGAGGAGATAGGCTCCGCCCCCTTCTCGGCGGCCTTTTCTCCCGCTTTTTGGTGAGTTCTGGCAGGGGTTAAAATACATCCATATAGCCCTGGGGGTTATATGTGATGTATTTTTGCCAGCCAAGGTGTTTACATTGCTGCTCAGGGCGCCCCCCCCTAGCGCCCTGCACCCTCAGTGACCGAAGTGTGAAGTGTGCCTGAGTAACAATGGCGCACAGCTGCAGTGCTGTGCGCTACCTTGTTGAAGACTGATGTCTTCTGCCGCCGATTTTTCCGGACCTCTTCTTGCTTCTGGCTCTGTAAGGGGGCCGGCGGCGCGGCTCTGGGACCGAGCTCCGAGGCTGGGCCTGTGTTCGGTCCCTCTGGAGCTAATGGTGTCCAGTAGCCTAAGAAGCCCAAGCTGGCTGCAAGCAGGCAGGTTCGCTTCTTCTCCCCTTAGTCCCTCGCTGCAGTGAGCCTGTTGCCAGCAGGTCTCACTGAAAATAAAAAACCTAAAACTAAACTTTCACTAAGAAGCTCAGGAGAGCCCCTAGTGTGCACCCTTCTCGGCCGGGCACAAAAATCTAACTGAGGCTTGGAGGAGGGTCATAGGGGGAGGAGCCAGTGCACACCAGGTAGTCCTAAAGCTTTACTTTTGTGCCCAGTCTCCTGCGGAGCCGCTATTCCCCATGGCCCTTACGGAGTTCCCAGCATCCACTAGGACGTCAGAGAAATCAGCAAAAAATAAAATAAAAAAGAGCAATAATATACAGTAGGTGCACGATATATTAATGTACCATGTACATTTGAGAGACATTTGTGGGAAGAGATGGACAAAAATGAAATCTACATACACTGGTGTGGGTTTGTGTGTGTGTGTGTGTGTGTGTGTGTGTGTGTGTGTGTGTGTGTGTGTGTGTGTGTATGTATGTATGTATGTGTATATATATATATATATATATATATATATATATATATATATATATATACATATACACATACATAATATATACACACACACTACTACACCCATGTATACATACTGTATATACATATTACATCTAGTATACAGCACCATAATACTTTACATTATACACACACCCCCTCTCCCATGTTATACCCAGTACTTCACAATACAGGAGAAAAATCTGTGCGCACCGTAGGCGCGTGGGCAAAATTAGGGGCATGGCCTCGTGGATAGAGTTATGGCCTCACAGGGGGTGATCTTCAGTATGCTGACTGTCGGGATCCCGGCGCACGGTATACAGGCGCCGGAATCCCGACAGCCAACATACCGACACTTTTTCTCCCTCGTGGGGATACACAACCCCCCTGGAGGGAGACTAAAACAGTGCAGCAAGCCCGCAAGGAGCTCATTTGCGCTCGCCACACTGTCGGTATGCCGGCGGTTGGGCTCCCGGCACCGGTATGCTGGTCGCCGGGAGCCCGACCGCCGGCATACCATACTACACCCCTCACAGGAAGTGCCACGATTACAAGCCATGCCCCTGTTTTTGTTGCTATGGGGGCATGAACAGCACTCTGTGAGTTGCTGGTCATGTCCTGCGTCCTCTTTGCCAGTGAATAGACGCTGTGCGCATGCACACAGTGTCTATTCACTGCTGCTCTGCTAAGCAGAGCAGCGTGAGAGAGGGTCTGCCAACTGCAGGACACTGATAAATGGGAAACAAAGCGCTGTGAATAGCAATGCCTTAAAAAGAAGATTTAAGAAGAAGAAAGAGAACAATAAACGTTAAAGAAGGAATAGAGATTAAAAGAAGAAAAAACAATAAATTAATAAATAAATAAAAATGAAATAAATAAATTAAAAATATAATAAAATAAAAATCAATGTTTACAAGCTCTTTGTTGTAATTAAGCAGCTTTTCCGGTCGGTTTATATGAATAATGGCTGGAGTCCATTTTTTGCCATTCAACAACCCTCATACGCTAACTGTCCCTGCAATCTACCTGTATATTGTGGATCCGTGACAGGCATCTGTGATGCCGGGTTCTGTGCTGTGTTGAGCGGTCTGTGCGTGGCTGGTCTCCTTGTGGCTGGACGCGTATTCTCCGTGCCGGCGTCTTGTGCTCCTTCCGGTGTGGCTGTTGGCTCCCGCGGGTGGGACAACGGTACAGTCAGTAGTAAAAAACTGGACTGTCCAGCCAAAATCAGGACATTTGGGAGGTATGACATAAACATACACAGCGCCCCTCTCCCATATTACACCCAGTATAAGATTACATTGCATTATACACAGCCCCCCATATTACACCCAGTATCAGATTACATTGCATTATACACAGCCCCCCCCCATATTACACCCAGTATCAGATTACATTGCATTATACACAGCCCCCCCCCCCCCCCATATTACACCCAGTACCACATTACACATAGCGCACACAGCTCCTCCATATGGGATGTAATCACGTTACCAGCGGTCGGCATCCTAACCGCCAGAAATCCCGACAGTCGTCATTCCAACTAACAGGGACTGTTCCCACTCGTGGGTGTCCACAATACCCATAGAGTTGGAACAGAACTTGTGGCGAGCGCAGCGAGCAAGTAAGGGGCTTCGTTGCGCTCACCCACCCCCAGCCGCCAACAATCTGGCGGCCGGGACCCTGGCGTCGGTATGCTGAACGATGGGATCCCGACCGCCGGTCACCCAATCCCAACCTCCCCATTTCTCTGACGTCCTAGTGGATGCTGGGAACTCCGAAAGGACCATGGGGAATAGCGGGCTCCGAAGAAGGCTGGGCACTGTAGAAAGATTTATGACTACCTGGTGTGCACTGGCTCCTCCCACTATGACCCTCCTCCAAGCCTCAGTTAGATTTTGTGCCCGGCCGAGGTTGGATGCACACTAGGGGCTCTCCTGAGCTCTTAGAAAGAAAGATAGACTTAGGTTTTTTATTTTCAGTGAGACCTGCTGGCAACAGGCTCACTGCAGCGAGGGACTAAGGGGAGAAGAAGCGAACTCGCCTGCTTGCAGCCGGATTGGGCTTCTTAGGCTACTGGACACCATTAGCTCCAGAGGGATCGACCGCAGGCCCAGCCTTGATGTTCGGTCCCGGAGCCGCGCCGCCGTCCCCCTTACAGAGCCAGAAGCAAGAAGAGGTCCGGAAAATCGGAGGCATGAAGACTCTGTCTTCACCAAGGTAGCGCACAGCACTGCAGCTGTGCGCCATTGCTCCTCACACACACTTCACACTCCGGTCACTGAGGGTGCAGGGCGCTGGGGGGGGGGGGCGCCCTGAGGCAGCAATAAAAACACCTTGGCTGGCAAAAATACCACAATATATAGCCCCAGAGGCTATATATGTGGTAAATACCCCTGCCAGATTCCATAAAAAAGGGGGCGGAGCTATCTCCCTCAGCACACTGGCGCCATTTTCCCTCACAGCTCCGCTGGAAGGAAGCTCCCTGGCTCTCCCCTGCAGTCTACACTACAGAAAAGGGTTAAAAAAGAGAGGGGGGGCACTAAATTTAGGCGCAATATATATATATTATATAAAAACAGCAGCTATAGGGGACATAACTCAGTTAGTCCCTGCATTATATAGCGCTCTGGTGTGTGCTGGCATACTCTCACTCTGTCCCCCCAAAGGGCTTTTGTGGGTCCTGTCCTCGTTTAGAGCATTCCCTGTGTGTCTGCGGTGTGTCGGTACGGCTGTGTCGACATGTTGAATGAGGAGGCTTATATGGTGACGGAGCAGAGGCCGATATATGTGATGTCACCCCCTGGGGGGCCGACACCAGAGTGGATGGATAGGTGAAAGGTATTAACCGACAGTGTCAACTCCTTACATAAAAGGGTGGATGACGTAACAGCTGTGGGACAGCCGGCTTCTCAGCCCGCGCCTGCCCAGGCGTCTCAAAGGCCATCAGGGGCTCAAAAACGCCCGCTCTCTCAGATGGCAGACACAGATGTCGACACGGAGTCTGACTCCAGTGTCGACAAGGTTGAGACATATACACAATCCACTAGGAACATCCGTGGCTTGATCCCGGCAATAAAAAATGTGTTATACATTTCTGACATTAACCCAAGCACCTCTAAAAATGGGTTTTAGGTTTGGGGAGAAAAAACAGGCAGTGTTTTGTTCCCCCATCAGATGAATAAATGAAGTGTGTGAAAAGCGTGGGTTCCCCCGGTAAGAAACTGGTAATTTCTAAAAAGTTACTGATGGCGTACCCTTTCCCGCCAGGAGGATAAGTAAACATCTTAGTGATATTTGGTGGACCCCTTTCTTTGAAAGTAAAGCATTCATAATCATAACCAGAAATAACGACACTGAGACTTGAATTTTGGCAGAAAATTGCTAGCTATTTATTTGTCCCTAACCATTAGGAAACCTGTAATAAAGAGATTAATTTAATATGCCGCTCCAGCTGGCATATGGTGGCGGCCCAAAAGAACGGCTCACTTAATCTAAATTAAACTTAAATAACTCAACCCTATAAATTTACTAAAACTTACCATAAACCGGTAATAGGTGACAACTCAACCCCCACAGTGACTACCCACCGCTCCTGGGTGCCCTGCCGCTGCCTTCCCGGACGGGTGGTCAAGCGGCCATAAGTCGATGGAGGTGAGTGCACCTAAACCACAACCAACTGTAAAACACTACAGTTTTCTCTACAATACGAAACTGCCGTTCTTTTCCGCCAATAAATAGCTAACGAAAACAGCCAACAACTTAGAGCCAAATCACCACGTGCCACAATTTCCAACTACCAGGGCGGGAGGGTGGGAAACCAGATCACCAAGAGACTTAAAATGGCTTCACCTTCCCTATATATATCAAGCCCTCCCCTTAAAGAAGGCTGTACTTTCCTCACAGCTAGGTCCACCCCTCCCCAGATGTTTAACTCTTTCCTCTCCTATGCAGTCAATACTCTCTTCTAAACATCTTAGTGATATTTGGTGGACCCCTTTCTTTGAAAGTAAAGCATTCATAATCATAACCAGAAATAACGACACTGAGACTTGAATTTTGGCAGAAAATTGCTAGCTATTTATTTGTCCCTAACCATTAGGAAACCTGTAATAAAGAGATTAATTTAATATGCCGCTCCAGCTGGCATATGGTGGCGGCCCAAAAGAACGGCTCACTTAATCTAAATTAAACTTAAATAACTCAACCCTATAAATTTACTAAAACTTACCATAAACCGGTAATAGGTGACAACTCAACCCCCACAGTGACTACCCACCGCTCCTGGGTGCCCTGCCGCTGCCTTCCCGGACGGGTGGTCAAGCGGCCATAAGTCGATGGAGGTGAGTGCACCTAAACCACAACCAACTGTAAAACACTACAGTTTTCTCTACAATACGAAACTGCCGTTCTTTTCCGCCAACAGCGAAAGACTCATCCCCACAGTCTTTCGCACCGCCACCATAAACCTACCCTAACTCCTGCAAAGCGAAACCTAGATCCTCCAGAAAAAACATCATCCCCTCATTGGATAGATGTACTCCATCGCGCCGGAAAAGGTGGCTGTCTTTTAACCGACTCCTCGGGTGGCGAACCACCCTCCCACCGTGGGACAGCACCCACTTTGCCACCGCTCCGTTCACCTTTTTCCGGGCCTCATCAATCTGGCGACCATCCGCCACACCCCTCCAACACAATCTTGGCACCATCATGGAAAAAACCAACACACAATCGGTCCATGCCGCGGTCACACTTGCCAGATCCTGTATCATGGCCCACCGCAGATCCAAGGATGTCCTCTTCCCCAGGTCGTTGCCACCTAGATGGACAACCAAAAACCCTAGGGACTCCATGCTTGCTGGCCTGACTCACTAACCTACTCCTCAGCTCACCCCACATCATTCCTCGCCAGCCAAGCCATCTGACACCCTGTGCTCCAAGCAATGCCTGAGACCCTTCCGAGGCCACAAACCTGGCCGCCCAGTAAATGTAAGAGTGGCCAACCACCCAAATGGGCAAATAGTCTTCGAACCATCCTGAAGGGAAAAAGAGGGGCAGAATTGATTACTAAGAGGCTTATTAATTGTTTATACTGAAGGATCTGCCAAAAAAGAAAACTTTAGATCTCGCTATTGCAGCAGTCACGGCCTAGCCGACTGCACCATGTTTCGTAGCCAATTTAAAAGCGCAATTAAAGACACAAAGGGGAAAGATCAAATAAAATAAACGAAATAAAAACAGGGGGGGGGGGGGGGGGGAGGCGGGGGTATAAAATGGGAAACACATGTAATAACTCAGCTGGAGGTGAAACGTAAAGACCTGCTGAGGGACTCTGATTAGACCAAATTAGCCGAATTGTAGATTAGAATTCAGTCCGTCAAGTCAGGCAAAAAATCGCAAATAACTCCAGACCCCCGCTGCCGACTCATGCCAGCAACGGCGAGTAGCTAATCCCTGAGTAGGATAAAAAACAAAAAAACAAAAGGGGTAACACCAACAGACGCACAACACCATAAAATCACAGAACTGTAACAACATAATACATTGCAAATTTAAACAAAGCCCAAGCGCAAACCGACCTCTCATGTGACGGGGCGAATATATCGTCTATAACTTGACGACTTCCATCGCCCCACCGCCTGTATTTCAGTTCTGGAGCAACCCGCCGCAGCAGCCAACGTCGCTGCGCCTATGCGAAAGGAATGGGTACCAAAAACAGTGGGTGGGAGGCCCAAGCCCGCCAAACAGCGACTCAGCATCCATCGAAACTGGTATTTCGTGACTGGCAGCCCATCATAATGCAACAGCCAAGACCCCTCCTTAACGGGTCGCACCACCACGTATTGCCTTGCCAGCCCCACCGGGCAAACGCTCTCCTCCAGCGCTGGAACCATTGTAACCCAGCGCCCTCTCCCCCCTTGATCCGTCTTGGAGCGTCGCAACCTGCACAGCAAGGACCTCTCACCCACTACTACGTCTCCGACCAGCATGCGCGAATCTGCTCTCTTGGAAGGCGCTACCAACTCAGAAACTCGAAAGGCCCCGTGGTAAGCCATTGAGAACGCCAAACTAAACAAAAGCGTCTCAAACCTGGACGACGCGACTCGCCCTACTGCCTCGATGACGGCCGGCAACAACGCCGCATCGATGGGCCGCCTCCTATCCGGTGGCGACGGCGCGACTCGCGCCCACCCTTTCATTGCCTTCCGCAGAACCTCGCTTTTTGTTACGTCAGGGACGCCTCGCAGCTTGCAGAAAAATGAGATGCCTGCCAAATACCGCGAAACCACTGCTCGTGACCTACCGGAGACGTAAAGCTGCCACATAAAAGAAAGCATCAGCCGATGCCTGCTCTTACCTTGTTGCTGACGACCTTGGACAAACTCGTCCCACTCATTCCAAGCATGTCCGTAAGCCTTGAGCGTGGCTGGCGCGACTGACCGCAACGCTATACCCTCCAGTCCGGCCCGATCACCTGCCAAACCTAACCGGGACAGTGAAAACCCTGCTCGTTGGCCTCAGGTGCCAACAACCAACACCTCTCCCACTGTCCTCGCGACAAAGCGTCGACAATACCATTCTCCAAACCGGGCACATGTTGCGCGCGGAACCACAGGTTCCTACGCAAGCATGTCAAAAGCAATTGCCCTAGCACCCGCATAACCACCAACGACTTTGCCCTTTGGTTATTAATCGCATGCACCACGCCCAGATAATCGCATCTAAACAAAATGCTGCGATTAGCCAGCCGATCGCCCCAGACCTCCAACGCCACCATAATGGGAAAAACTCCAGAAGCAAAAGGTCCTTCGTGAAACCCCCGCGATGCCATTCTGCCGGCCACGCGCACCAAGATCCCTCCAGATGGCAACCGAATCCAGAGGCGCCCGCTGCGTCGGTGAACAGCTGCAACCTAGCGCTGTCCGCCATTGGGGCCTGCCATATACACACCCCGTTGAAGTCCTCGAGGAACGAGGCCCATATTGCCAAATCCCTCTTAATCTCTGAGGACAAACGCACGAAATGGTGCGTTCTGGCACACCCCGCAGTCGCCCTTCACAGCTTCCGGCAGTACACACCTAAAAGCGAACTCAAATGAGCCGGAAGGCGCCTGGAGCCTTCTTAGGAACCACCCCCACTGGAGAGATGACCAAGTCATCCCCCGAAGGAACACGCCGCGTTGTTAAACGCGAAACATTTTCCTTTTTTTTGGTGGCACGCCCCCCTGCGCGGACTGCCGACCTACCTGACTTGGCCAATCCGCCGTCCGCGCCGAACCCCTGGGAGGACGACCCTGCGTGGTGCCCGTCCGCCCCCGGCTTCCGGGGCTCCTCCGCCTGTAGCGAAGCCCGGGTGACCTTGAGCCCAACCTCAACGTCCTTGAACCCGAAGTCCATGACCTGCAAACCTTCCTGTTGTTCCCTGAATTCCTGATCGTACCTGCGCCACTCCGATCCCGAAGACGTGCGCTGCATGTCATGTATGAGATGCAGGTACCTTATTATATTTGTGTGCTCTGCCGGCCTGTCCTCCAGGTAAGATGCCGCGAAGACCCAGAACCCGGCCAGGCAATTATCGAAGGTACGGAATGCCTCAGCCCCGATGCCCTTCTTTGCGCCGCCACCTTATACTCTTTCTTCGCGACCTTCGTCAATACGAACACGTCCACGAAGTCCCCCCTCCAAATCTTCTTGCGGCAGCTATCTCGCAGCCCCCGCAGTACAGCAGTATAGACGAATCGCACGACACCGGGCAAATTGCGAGCTTCTTGGCCCTACGCGCTTCCTCGCTAAGCCGCTTGCGCCTGTTCCGCTGCCCTCTTGGCGAATTTAGTTGCCCGCTTCTTTGCCCTAGTTGTGCTACTGACTTCGGACGCCTGTGACGACATTGAAGATGAAGAGGAGGAAGAACTACGCGAACTAAAGCTCGTGGAGGAACCCGAATACCGACTGCACCACCTTACCTGATGCCGCCGACTCCCCCGACATGGAATCTTCCGGCGCGTCCAAATCGTTGCCTTCCTCCTCGAAATCTGCCCTCGCCTCATCCCCGAGCTCCCTTGAAAAAGAGGAAGAAGCGGAGGACCCCTCCAGTACTCGCGGCACATGCCGCGGCCTCCGTGCTGGGGGCGTTGCGGCCGTGAGCTCCCCCGCGTCCTGCCCTGGACCCTGTTGTAATTCTGCGGCGACTGTCCCGAGCTCACGGCAGGCGCGTGCCACCCGCTGCGCCGCCATAGCCCGCCGGAACGAACAGCCGTTCTAGGGGAGGCAGCCGCGGCTAGCGGCCCTAACACCTTCACCGCTGTGGCCAGGGCCGAGCCAGCGCTCCGGAGGGGTCGTGACTGCCCCAAAGCGCGGTCCTGGGTCCTTCGCCGGGGCCCGCGTGCGACCACGCGCTCGCCGCCCGACATGCGTGTGCCGGGCATCCGACGCACGCTGCCCTTGCGGGAAAGTGGAGGCACCGCTGTCGGCGCCCGCACTGCCCTCGCCTCTGAATTTGTCCCCTCTTCCCGTGTATCGGAACTATCCGATGCCGCAGAGGGGGGGGGGGACCGCCGCGAGTTCCTGCGGCGCGTGCAGCAGCCCCGCGGCAACTAACCCATTCCCTGTCCCCCCTCCTCCCCCGCAGGCCGCTAGATTCCGGCCCCGGGGGAGTGATCTGAAAAGACCGGGAACCCCGCGGCGCAGCAGAGCGCGCGCGCACCGCTCCGCTTGCAGTGGACACGGGCTCGCGCACCTCCTGTGCCCGCACCCCGTGACCTCTTGCTGCCGCACCCCTTCTCCTTGGTATCGCACTGCCCTGCCAGTGATCATAATTGCCCTGTCTCCCCTCTCCCCCCGGCTCCCGCCGGATTCCGGCTGCCTGGGAGATAGCAGGGGAGACAGCAAGGCCGGCGGCGCTGCTGCGCACACACGGGCGCGCGCCCCACTGCTCTCTGTCACCACAAGGCCTCTTGTCTGGGCTCCTGCATTAAGAGCCCCATTAGCTCCACACCGTGTTCCGGCTGCGGGGGAGAGGGCTGAGGAGACAAGGAGGAAAGCGGCGCCGCCCCCAGGGCCAGCCAGCTCGCCGCCGGAACCAGCCCCCACCGCCAGATGAGCGGTAACGGGCTGGGGTCCCGGCGGACCGTCGTGGGCGAGCGGCAGCCAGAGCACTGATGTGTGACCTAAATGCAGGGAGCTGACAATAGAGATGGCTACTGACTCTCTGTCTCAACACAGTGACTGGAATCATCAGGAAGTGTGAATGATTCGAGTCACTCACTGTTTCATGAGTCGAGACAGCAGCAGCAGCAGCTTCTCTCAGACAGAGGGAGGAAACTCTGTGTCCTGTGTCCTTCAGTCAGTGTGTTCTGCTGTCTTTAGCTGTGATTGGCCAGAGGCTATACCAGGTGACACCCAGTGGGAGGGGGGAGGGAGCAGTCACGACTCACCAGTCAGTGAGTGCTCTGCTGCTGTGCCTGATCCATGTCATGAATCATGATTCATCCTGAGTCTGCCAGTGAGGGAGACAGTTGTACACTGTGTAGACTCAGTGACTCAGTGAATGAATCTGATTCATGCAGCAGGAGGTGGAGCCCCTGTGGTACAGGGCTCTCAGCTCAGTGCTCACTGATCCTGCTCAGTGTGATTGTGGGTGGCAAACTCCCTGGAGGCTAGATAGTGGATAATATAATAAATCCAAGCCACCTAAAATCATCCAATTAGCAAAGTATGCAAAATAAAACATTAAAAAAAAATGTTTTTATTTGGTTTAGTTACAGAATGAATGATGTGTTTCATGGCTGTTAAGCTTTCTCTCCTCAGCCAGAAGTAATGTCATATTCTATAACTAGTATGCAATAAGTGGTTATTAATAATATATCAACATAACAGTAAATCTATGTTAACATATTATTAACAATCAGGGCATAAGCAGCTGCCTCCCCCAGATACACTGCACAATCACTGCAGCTGAATAACTCCATGAGTCCAGCACTGATCCTCCAGCACTGGCAACTCACTGATTCATGTGCAGTCTCTGCAACACATTCCACTACAGATGAGTCATGACTCATGTGCTGAGACACTGACTCCAGACACTTCACTGAACTGTAACTGTAACTTGCACAGCAAGAATCCCCTAATAAAACAAAGTTTTGCTTGCACTGCAGCACTCACCTAAACCAGATCACCAAGAGACTTAAAATGGCTTCACCTTCCCTATATATATCAAGCCCTCCCCTTAAAGAAGGCTGTACTTTCCTCACAGCTAGGTCCACCCCTCCCCAGATGTTTAACTCTTTCCTCTCCTATGCAGTCAATACTCTCTTCTTACGCTGGGAGATATCCCCTAGGGTGGATAAGGCGCTCACACGGTTGTCAAAAAAGGTGGCACTGCCGTTTTAGGAACGGCCACTTTGAAGGTACCTGTTGATAAAAAGCAGGAGGCTATCCTGAAGTCTGTATTTACACACTCAGGTACTAGACTGAGACCTGCAGATCGTGCTGCTGCCGCGTGGTCGGTGACCCTGTCAAGCATACTAGTTTGCTAATATGAGAACATATTAAAGACGTCGTCTTATATATGAGGGATGCACAGAGGGATATTTTGCCGGCTGGCATCCAAAATGAATGTAATGTCCATTCTGTCAGGAGGGTATTAGAGACCTGTCACTGGACAGGTGATGCTGACTTAAAAGTAGAGATGTGCACTTGAAATTTTTCGGGTTTTGTTTTTTGGTTTTGGTTCCGCGGCCGTGTTTTGGGTTCGACCGCGTTTTGGCAAAACCTCACCGAATTTTTTTTGTCGGATTCGGGTGTGTTTTGGATTCGGGTGTTTTTTTTCAAAAAAGTAAAAACACTAAAAAACAGCTTAAATCATAGAATTTGGGGATCATTTTGATCCCAAAGTATTATTAACCTCAAAAACCATAATTTCCACTCATTTTCAGTCTATTCTGAATACCTCACACCTCACAATATTATTTTTAGTCCTAAAATTTGCACCGAGGTCGCTGGATGACTAAGCTAAGCGACCCTAGTGGCCGACACAAACACCTGGCCCATCTAGGAGTGGCACTGCAGTGTCACGCAGGATGGCCCTTCCAAAAAACACTCCCCAAACAGCACATGACGCAAAGAAAAAAAGAGGCGCAATGAGGTAGCTGTGTGAGTAAGATAAGCGACCCTAGTGGCCGACACAAACACCTGGCCCATCTAGGAGTGGCACTGCAGTGTCACGCAGGATGGCCCTTCCAAAAAACACTCCCCAAACAGCACATGACGCAAAGAAGAAAAAAAGAGGCGCAATGAGGTAGCTGTGTGAGTAAGCTAAGCGACCCTAGTGGCCGACACAAACACCTGGCCCATCTAGGAGTGGCACTGCAGTGTCACGCAGGATGGCCCTTCCAAAAAACACTCCCCAAACAGCACATGACGCAAAAAAAAAAGAGGCGCAATGAGGTAGCTGTGTGAGTAAGATAAGCGACCCTAGTGGCCGACACAAACACCTGGCCCATCTAGGAGTGGCACTGCAGTGTCACGCAGGATGGCCCTTCCAAAAAACACTCCCCAAACAGCACATGATGCAAAGAAAAAAAGAGGCGCAATGAGGTAGCTGTGTGAGTAAGATAAGCGACCCTAGTGGCCGACACAAACACCTGGCCCATCTAGGAGTGGCACTGCAGTGTCACGCAGGATGGCCCTTCCAAAAAACACTCCCCAAACAGCACATGACGCAAAGAAAAAAAGAGGCGCAATGAGGTAGCTGTGTGAGTAAGATAAGCGACCCTAGTGGCCGACACAAACACCTGGCCCATCTAGGAGTGGCACTGCAGTGTCACGCAGGATGGCCCTTCCAAAAAACACTCCCCAAACAGCACATGACGCAAAGAAAAAAAGAGGCGCAATGAGGTAGCTGTGTGAGTAAGATAAGCGACCCTAGTGGCCGACACAAACACCTGGCCCATCTAGAAGTGGCACTGCAGTGTCACGCAGGATGGCCCTTCCAAAAAACACTTCCCAAACAGCACATGACGCAAAGAAGAAAAAAAGAGGCGCAATGAGGTAGCTGTGTGAGCAAGCTAAGCGACCCTAGTGGCCGACACAAACACCTGGCCCATCTAGGAGTGGCACTGCAGTGTCACGCAGGATGGCCCTACCAAAAAACACTCCCCAAACAGCACATGACGCAAAGAAAAAAAGAGGCACAATGAGGTAGCTGTGTGAGTAAGATAAGCGACCCTAGTGGCCGACACAAACACCTGGCCCATCTAGGAGTGGCACTGCAGTGTCACGCAGGATGGCCCTTCCAAAAAACACTCCCCAAACAGCACATGACGCAAATAAAAATGAAAGAAAAAAGAGGTGCAAGATGGAATTGTCCTTGGGCCCTCCCTCCCACCCTTATGTTGTATAAACAGGACATGCACACTTTAACCAACCCATCATTTCAGTGACAGGGTCTGCCACACGACTGTGACTGAAATGACGGGTTGGTTTGGACCCCCACCGAAAAAGAAGCAATTAATCTCTCCTTGCACAAACTGGCTCTACAGAGGCAAGATGTCCACCTCATCATCATCCTCCGATATATCACCGTGTACATCCCGCTCCTCACAGATTATCAATTCGTCCCCACTGGAATCCACCATCTCAGCTCCCTGTGTACTTTGTGGAGGCAATTGCTGCTGGTCAATGTCTCCACGGAGGAATTGATTATAATTCATTTTAATGAACATCATCTTCTCCACATTTTCTGGATGTAACCTCGTACACCGATTGCTGACAAGGTGAGCGGCGGCACTAAACACTCTTTCGGAGTACACACTTGTGGGAGGGCAACTTAGGTAGAATAAAGCCAGTTTGTGCAAGGGCCTCCAAATTGCCTCTTTTTCCTGCCAGTATAAGTACGGACTGTCTGACGTGCCTACTTGGATGCGGTCACTCATATAATCCTCCACCATTCTTTCAATGGGGAGAGAATCATATGCAGTGACAGTAGACGACACGTCCGTAATCGTTGTCAGGTCCTTCAGTCCGGACCAGATGTCAGCATCAGCAGTCGCTCCAGACTGCCCTGCATCAACGCCAGCGGGTGGGCTCGGAATTCTGAGCCTTTTCCTCGCACCCCCAGTTGCGGGAGAATGTGAAGGAGGAGATGTTGACAGGTCGCGTTCCGCTTGACTTGACAATTTTGTCACCAGCAGGTCTTTGAACCCCAGCAGACTTGCGTCTGCCGGAAAGAGAGATCCAAGGTAGGTTTTAAATCTAGGATCGAGCACGGTGGCCAAAATGTAGTGCTCTGATTTCAACAGATTGACCACCCGTGAATCCTTGTTAAGCGAATTAAGGGCTCCATCCACAAGTCCCACATGCCTAGCGGAATCGCTCCCTTTTAGCTCCTCCTTCAATGCCTCCAGCTTCTTCTGCAAAAGCCTGATGAGGGGAATGACCTGACTCAGGCTGGCAGTGTCTGAACTGACTTCACGTGTGGCAAGTTCAAAAGGTTGCAGAACCTTGCACAACGTTGAAATCATTCTCCACTGCGCTTGAGACAGGTACATTCCACCTCCTATATCGTGCTCAATTGTATAGGCTTGAATGGCCTTTTGCTGCTCCTCCAACCTCTGAAGCATATATAGGGTTGAATTCCACCTCGTTACCACTTCTTGCTTCAGATGATGGCAGGGCAGGTTCAGGCGTTTTTGGTGGTGCTCCAGTCTTCTGTACGTGGTGCCTGTACGCCGAAAGTGTCCCGCAATTCTTCTGGCCACCGACAGCATCTCTTGCACGCCCCTGTCATTTTTTTAAAAATTCTGCACCACCAAATTCAAGGTATGTGCAAAACATGGGACGTGCTGGAATTTGCCCATATTTAATGCACACACAATATTGCTGGCGTTGTCCGATGCCACAAATCCACAGGAGAGTCCAATTGGGGTAAGCCATTCCGCGATGATCTTCCTCAGTTGCCGTAAGAGGTTTTCAGCTGTGTGCGTATTCTGGAAACCGGTGATACAAAGCGTAGCCTGCCTAGGAAAGAGTTGGCGTTTGCGAGATGCTGCTACTGGTGCCGCCGCTGCTGTTCTTGCGGCGGGAGTCCATACATCTACCCAGTGGGCTGTCACAGTCATATAGTCCTGACCCTGCCCTGCTCCACTTGTCCACATGTCCGTGGTTAAGTGGACATTGGGTACAACTGCATTTTTTAGGACACTGGTGAGTCTTTTTCTGACGTCCGTGTACATTCTCGGTATCGCCTGCCTAGAGAAGTGGAACCTAGATGGTATTTGGTAACGGGGGCACACTACCTCAAGAAATTGTCTAGTTCCCTGTGAACTAACGGCGGATACCGGACGCACGTCTAACACCAACATAGTTGTCAAGGCCTCAGTTATCCGCTTTGCAACAGGATGACTGCTGTGATATTTCATCTTCCTCACAAAGGACTGTTGGACAGTCAATTGCTTGGTGGAAGTAGTAAAAGAGGGCTTACGACTTCCCCTCTGGGATGACCATCGACTCCCAGCAGCAACAACAGCAGCGCCAGCAGCAGTAGGCGTTACACGCAAGGATGCATCGGAGGAATCCCAGGCAGGAGAGGACTCGTCAGAATTGCCAGTGACATGGCCTGCAGGACTATTGGCATTCCTGGGGAAGGAGGAAATTGACACTGAGGGAGTTGGTGGGGTGGTTTGCGTGAGCTTGGTTACAAGAGGAAGGGATTTACTGGTCAGTGGACTGCTTCCACTGTCGCCCAAAGTTTTTGAACTTGTCACTGACTTATTATGAATGCGCTGCAGGTGACGTATAAGGGAGGATGTTCCGAGGTGGTTAACGTCCTTACCCCTACTTATTACAGCTTGACAAAGGCAACACACGGCTTGACAAATGTTGTCCGCATTTCTGGTGAAATACTTCCACACCGAAGAGCTGATTTTTTTGGTATTTTCACCAGGCATGTCAACGGCCCTATTCCTCCCACGGACAACAGGTGTCTCCCCGGGTGCCTGACTTAAACAAACCATCTCACCATCAGAATCCCCCTTATCAATTTCCTCCCCAGCGCCAGCAACACCCATATCCTCCTCATCCTGGTGTACTTCAACACTGACATCTTCAATCTGACTATCAGGAACTGGACTGCGGGTGCTCCTTCCAGCACTTGCAGGGGGCGTGCAAATGGTGGAAGGCGCATGCTCTTCACGTCCAGTGTTGGGAAGGTCAGGCATCGCAACCGACACAATTGGACTCTCCTTGTGGATTTGGGATTTCGAAGAACGCACAGTTCTTTGCGGTGCTTTTGCCAGCTTGAGTCTTTTCATTTTTCTAGCGAGAGGCTGAGAGCTTCCATCCTCATGTGAAGCTGAACCACTAGCCATGAACATAGGCCAGGGCCTCAGCCGTTCCTTGCCACTCCGTGTGGTAAATGGCATATTGGCAAGTTTACCCTTCTCCTCCGACAATTTTATTTTAGATTTTGGAGTCCTTTTTTTACTGATATTTGGTGTTTTGGATTTTACATGCTCTGTACTATGACATTGGGCATCGGCCTTGGCAGACGACGTTGCTGGCATTTCATCGTCTCGGCCATGACTAGTGGCAGCAGCTTCAGCACGAGGTGGAAGTGGATCTTGATCTTTCCCTAATTTTGGAACCTCAACATTTTTGTTCTCCATATTTTAATAGGCACAACTAAAAGGCACCTCAGGTAAACAATGGAGATGGATGGATACTAGTATACTTATGGATGGACCAGCGACTGCCGACACAGAGGTAGCTACAGCCGTGGACTACCGTACTGTGTCTGCTGCTAATATAGACTGGATGATAATGAGATGAAATTAATATATATATATATATATATATATATATATATATATATAATATCACTAGTACTGCAGCCGGACAGGTATATATATTTATTATGTAATGACTGATGACGGACCTGCTGGACACTGTCAGCTCAGCAGCACCGCAGACTGCTACAGTAAGCTACTATAGTAGTATGTATCAAGAAGAAAGAAAAGAAAAAAACACGGGTAGGTGGTATACAATTATGGATGGACCAGCGACTGCCGACACAGAGGTAGCTACAGCCGTGGACTACCGTACTGTGTCTGCTGCTAATATAGACTGGATGATAATGAGATGAAATTAATATATATATATATAATATCACTAGTACTGCAGCCGGACAGGTATATATATTTATTATGTAATGACTGATGACGGACCTGCTGGACACTGTCAGCTCAGCAGCACCGCAGACTGCTACAGTAAGCTACTATAGTAGTATGTATCAAGAAGAAAGAAAAAAAAAAAAAAACACGGGTAGGTGGTATACAATTATGGATGGACCAGCGACTGCCGACACAGAGGTAGCTACAGCCGTGGACTACCGTACTGTGTCTGCTGCTAATATAGACTGGATGATAATGAGATGAAATTAATATATATATATATAATATCACTAGTACTGCAGCCGGACAGGTATATATATTTATTATGTAATGACTGATGACGGACCTGCTGGACACTGTCAGCTCAGCAGCACCGCAGACTGCTACAGTAAGCTACTATAGTAGTATGTATCAAGAAGAAAGAAAAAAAAAAACACGGGTAGGTGGTATACAATTATGGATGGACCAGCGACTGCCGACACAGAGGTAGCTACAGCCGTGGACTACCGTACTGTGTCTGCTGCTAATATAGACTGGATGATAATGAGATGAAATTAATATATATATATATATATAATATCACTAGTACTGCAGCCGGACAGGTATATATATTTATTATGTAATGACTGATGACGGACCTGCTGGACACTGTCAGCTCAGCAGCACCGCAGACTGCTACAGTAAGCTACTATAGTAGTATGTATCAAGAAGAAAAAAAAAAAAAACACGGGTAGGTGGTATACAATTATGGATGGACCAGCGACTGCCGACACAGAGGTAGCTACAGCCGTGGACTACCGTACTGTGTCTGCTGCTAATATAGACTGGATGATAATGAGATGAAATTAATATATATATATATATATAATATCACTAGTACTGCAGCCGGACAGGTATATATATTTATTATGTAATGACTGATGACGGACCTGCTGGACACTGTCAGCTCAGCAGCACCGCAGACTGCTACAGTAAGCTACTATAGTAGTATGTATCAAGAAGAAAAAAAAAAAAAAACACGGGTAGGTGGTATACAATTATATATATATTATATACAATTATATATATATATATATATATTAAACTGGTGGTGATTAATTAAACTGGTGGTCAGGTCACTGGTCACACTATCAACAACTTGCAAGTAGTACTCCTAAGCAGACAATCACAATATATAGACTGGTGGTCAGTGTGGTCACAATGGCAGTGTGGCACTCTGGCAGCAAAAGTGTGCACTGTACGTTAAAATATGTACTCCTGCTCTCAGACTCTAACTGCTCCCCACTGTCTCCCCCACAAGTCAGATATACAGTCACACTATCACTTCAGCAAGTAGTAGTACTCCTCCTAATGCTCCCCAAAATTACTAAAGTAAATACTGTGTCTCTCTCTACTCTAGTCTCACTCTCTTCTCTATAAACGGAGAGGACGCCAGCCACGTCCTCTCCCTATCAATCTCAATGCACGTGTGAAAATGGCGGCGACGTGCGGCTCCTTATATAGAATCCGAGTCTCGCGATAGAATCCGAGCCTCGCGAGAATCCGACAGCGGGATGATGACGTTCGGGCGCGCTCGGGTTAACCGAGCAAGGCGGGAAGATCCGAGTCGCTCGGACCCGTGTAAAAAAACATGAAGTTCGGGCGGGTTCGGATTCCGAGGAACCGAACCCGCTCATCTCTACTTAAAAGGCGCATAGAGATTCTGCCTTATAAGGGTGAGGAATTATTTGGGGATGGTCTCTGGGACCTCGTATCCACAGCAACTGCTGGGAAGAAATATTTTTACCTCAGGTTTCCTCACAGACTAAGAAAGCACTGTATTATCAGGTACAGTCCTTTCGGCTTCAGAAAAGCAAGCGGGTCAAAGGTGCCCTACTTCAACAAGGACGGGGTTACTATTCCACACGGTTTGGGATACCGAAACCGCATGGTTCGGTGTGACCCATTTTATATTTAAAATCCTTGAACACATACATAAAAAAAAAAAAAAAATTCAAGTTCAAGATGGAATCGCTCAGGGCGGTTATTGCATGCCTGGACGAGGGGGATTACATGGTATCCCGGGACATCAAGGATGCTTACCTGCTTGTCCCCATTTACCATCCTCGCCAGGAGTACCTCAGATTTGTGGTACAGGTTTGCCATTACCAAGTCCAGACACGGCCGTTTGGACTGTACATGGCACCGAGGGTGTTTACCAAGGTAATGGCCGAAATGATGATACTCCTTCGAAAAAAGGGAGTTTTAATTATCCCGTACTTGGACGATCTCCTAATAAAGGCACGGTCCAAGGAACAGTTGTTGGTGGGAGTAGCACTATCTCAGGAAGTGCTGCGCCAGCACGGCTGGATTCTGAATATCCCAAAGTCACAGCTGGTTCCGACTACACATCTAATGTTCCTGGGTATGATTCTGGACACAGTCCAGAAAAAAGTGTTTCTCCCGGAGGAGAAAGCCAGGGAGTTGTCTTCTCTAGTCAGAGACCTCCTGAAACCAAAACAGGTATCGGTGCATCACTGCATGCGGGTCCTGGGAAAGATGGTAGCTTCTTACGAGGCAATTCCATTCGGCAGGTTCCATGCCAGAATCTTTCAGTGGGACCTGTTGGACAAGTGGTCCGGATCGCATATTCAGATGCATCGTTTAATAACCCTGTCTCCAAGAACCAGGGTGTCTCTTCTGTGGTGGCTGCACAGTGCTCATCTTCTGGAGGGCCGCAGATTCGGCATACAGGACTGGGTCCTGGTGACCACGGATGCCAGCCTTCGAGGCTGGGGGGCAGTCACAAGGGGAAGAAACTTCCAAGGACTATGGTCAAGTCAGGAGACTTCCCTTCACATAAATATTCTGGAACTAAGGGCCATGTACAATGCCCTAAGTCAAGCAAAATCCCTGCTCCTACACCAGCCGGTGCTGATCCAGTCAGACAACATCACGGCAGTCGCCCATGTGAATCGACAGGGCGGCACAAGAAGCAGGATGGCAATGGCAGAAGCAACAAGAATTCTCCGATGGGCGGAAAATCATCTACTAGCACTGTCAGCAGTGTTCATTCCGGGAGTGGACAACTGGGAAGCAGACTTTCTCAGCAGGCACGACCTCCACCCGGGAGAGTGGGGACTTCATCCAGAAGTCTTCCAAATGATTGTAAATCAGTGGGATTGTCCACAGGTGGACATGATGGCGTCCCGCCTAAACAAAAAACTAGAGAGGTATTGCGCCAGGTCAAGAGACCCTCAGGCAATAGCTGTGGACGCTCTAGTGACACCGGGGGTGTATCAGTCGGTTTATGTGTTTCCTCCTCTGCCTCTCATACCAAAGGTATTGAGAATAATAAGAAGGCGAGGAGTAAACACAATTCTCGTGGTTCCGGATTGGCCAAGACGAGCGTGGTACCCGGAACTTCAAGAGATGATCTCAGAGGACCCGTGGCCTCTGCCGCTCAGACAAGACCTGCTAGAGCAAGGGCCCTGTCTGTTCCAAGACTTACCGCGGCTGCGTTTGACGGCATGGCGGTTGAACGCCGGATCCTAAAGGAAAAGGACATTCCGGAAGAAGTCATTCCTACGCTTATTGAAGCCAGGAAAGAGGTTACAGCAAATCATTATCACCGCATATGGCGGAAATATGTTGCATGGTGTGAGGCCGAAAGTGCCCCAACAGAGGAATTTCGACTAGGTCGATTTCTGCATTTCCTGCAAGCAGGAGTGAATATGGGCCTAAAATTAGGTTCCATTAAGGTACAGATCTCGGCTCTGTCGATTTTCTTTCAAAAAGAACTAGCTTCAGTACCTGAAGTTCAGACATTTGTAAAAGGAGTGCTGCATATTCAGCCCCCATTTGTGCCTCCTGTGGCACCTTGGGATCTCAACGTGGTGTTGAGTTTCTTAAAATCACATTGGTTTGAGCCACTAAAGACCGTGGATCTGAAATATCTCACGTGGAAAGTGGTCATGTTATTGGCCTTGGCTTCGGCCAGGCGAGTATCGGAATTGGCGGCTTTATCATGTAAAAGCCCTTATCTAATTTTCCATACGGATAGGGCAGAATTGAGGACTCGTCCCCAGTTTCTCCCTAAGGTGGTGTCAGCGTTTCACTTGAACCAGCCTATTGTGGTGCCTACGGCTACTAAGGACTTGGAGGACTCCAAGTTGCTAGACGTTGTCAGGGCCCTGAAAATATATGTTTCCAGGACAGCTGGAGTCAGAAAATCTGACTCGCTGTTTATTTTATATGCACCCAACAAGCTGGGTGCTCCTGCTTCTAAGCAGACTATTGCTCGTTGGATTTGTAGTACAATTCAGCTTGCACATTCTGTGGCAGGCCTGCCACAGCCAAAATCTGTCAATGCCCATTCCACAAGGAAGGTGGGCTCATCTTGGGCGGCTGCCCGAGGGGTCTCGGCTTTACAACTTTGCCGAGCTGCTACTTGGTCAGGGGCAAACACGTTTGCAAAATTCTACAAATTTGATACCCTGGCTAAGGAGGACCTGGAGTTCTCTCATTCGGTGCTGCAGAGTCATCCGCACTCTCCCGCCCGTTTGGGAGCTTTGGTATAATCCCCATGGTCCTTTCGGAGTTCCCAGCATCCACTAGGACGTCAGAGAAAATAAGAATTTACTCACCGGTAATTCTATTTCTCGTAGTCCGTAGTGGATGCTGGGCGCCCATCCCAAGTGCGGTTTATCTGCAATACTTGTACATAGTTATTGTTAACTAAATCGGGTTATTGTTGAGCCATCTGTTGAGAGGCTCAATTGTTTCATACTGTTAACTGGGTATAATATCACGAGTTATACGGTGTGATTGGTGTGGCTGGTATGAGTCTTACCCGGGATTCAAAATCCTTCCTTATTGTGTACGCTCGTCCGGGCACAGTGTCCTAACTGAGGCTTGGAGGAGGGTCATAGTGGGAGGAGCCAGTGCACACCAGGTAGTCATAAATCTTTCTAGAGTGCCCAGCCTCCTTCGGAGCCCGCTATTCCCCATGGTCCTTTCGGAGTTCCCAGCATCCACTACGGACTACGAGAAATAGAATTACCGGTGAGTAAATTCTTATTATTACACCCAGCACATGACATTATACACAGCCCCCCCATATTACACCCAGTACCACATTACACACAGCCCCCCCATATTACACCCAGCACATGACATTATACACAGCCCCCCCATATTACACCCAGTACCACATTACACACAGCCCCCCCATATTACACCCAGCACATGACATTATACACAGCCCCCCCCATATTGCACCCAGTACCACATTACACACAGCCCCCCCATATTACACCCAGCACATGACATTATACACAGCCCCCCCATATTACACCCAGTACCACATTACACACAGCCCCCCCATATTACACCCAGCACATGACATTATACACAGCCCCCATCCCCCATATTACAGCCAGCACATTAGAAACATCATACATACCCCCTCCCCCATTTTACACCCAGCACATTACAAGTAGCATACATACCCCCCTACCCCATTTTACACCCAGCACATTACATACAGCATACATACCCCCCCCCCCCCCCTCCCCCATATTACACCCAGTGCCACATTACAAACACCCCCATTACACCCTCCACCCCCATTACACTCTGCACCCACCTGGCTATCTTTCTCCTTCCTGTAGGGGCTGGAAGCCGAACCTCAGTACAGTGTATGAGGGCAGCACAGTGCAGGAAGACCCAGTGAGAGCCGAGGAGCAGTGAGAGGAAAGCTGCTGCTGCTTGTGGTGCTGGCACACGCTGCTGAGTGAGGTGGGAGGGGCTAGGCACTGGGAAGCAAAACACTGCTTCAGACGGCCTCTCAGTGTGCACAGCAGGACGGCTGACGCTACACACAACCCTGCGGTGGCTGCCCTGAAGTGTCCCGTGCAAGCCCCGCCCCCGCCTCCCTGGACTTGCGCATGCGCAGTTCAGATTTTTAATAACGAACCTTAAAATCCGGGAGGGCCTTTCAGGTATGCGGGGTAGCGGGAGGTTCTTTTAAAAATCGGGAGCCTCCCGCTGAATGCGGGAGGGTAGGCAAGCCTGTATTACATTGACCATAAATAATTTGAATTGTTACTAGACCACCAATCCAAGTCACCCCTGCAAGTGTCCTGAGGCATCCCAGGGTGACACGGCACACAGTTTGAGAACCACAGGTCTATGCACTAAAGGTCTGATTTATCAAGGGTTTTTTTACTAAAAGAATGTGAAAAATTGTGTTTTCATCCCCTTTCCACATTATTTTGGTATCAATCAAATGTAGTAAAGGGCTTTTGTAGCAGGTTTCGTAAAAAACTGCTCCAAACCATTTAATTTGCTTTTTTTTTTTTAGTAACCCAGAGCGCATTCCCCATATTTATCATGGGAAATGTGATCTGGTCGAATTTATAAAAAAAAAAGTAAAAAAAATACTGCAATGAGCCCTGTGATAATTACACCAGCTTCAGCAGGCAGCACTACAATGTCAGTACCTCTGCACAGGTTTCTGCCACCCGGCAGGGAAAGCTGTGCGGGGAGCCAGCAGTGTAATTAGCTATGTGTAGTCCAGAAGCTGGTGATCAGTGCTCTGGTGGGCTTTGCCAAGAACCGGGACCTCCAGCTGCTGTACTATGACCACTTTGCAGTAAAGTGATGCTGCAAAGCGGCAGCTCACTTTACAGCACCTCGGGTCACAACACAGCAGCGGTCACTGGCTCCTGGATGAGTAAGTATAATTACCGGTGGGGGGATCTTGGAGCGTCATGGGGGTAGTCGCAACTGGGGGGGGGGGGGGTATTTGACGCAGCGGAAAATACCCCGACAATGCTCCAGAGGGTCTGCATGTAATAATTGATACATCCAAGTGATGTACTCAATTATCTCATTGCGAGTTTGGACGATTTTATCACCTGTCATCCGCATAATCACCCTTGTAGAGAGATAAAGTGGAGATAGATAAGCTACCAACCAACCAGCTCCTAAATGTCATTTTTAAAACACAGCCTGTTACATGGCAGTTAGGAGCTGATTGGCTGGTACTTTACCTCAACCACTTTATCTCTCTCCAAGGGGTACATTTACTAAGCAGTGATAAGAGCAGAGAAGTGAGCCAGTGGAGAAGTTGCCCATGGCAACCAATCAGCACTGAAGTAACATCTATAATTTGCATACTATAAAATGATACAGAGCTGCTGATTGGTTGATGGGGAAATTTCTCCACTGGCTCACTTTTCCATTCTTATCACTGCTTAGTAAATGTCCCCCTAAGAGTTAGTACTAGACCCCTGAGTCGGTTCCTGCCCTTCAAATTGCTTCAACCCAATGATCAAATGGTGGAGTCCACCCAGCTCTTCCTCGTTTGGAGTGTTATTTATTAAAGGGTCCAATGCTGATGAAAATGAGTGTTGTCAAGTATTTGGGATTGTATCTATCCTATTCATAAAAGGGTTTACGACCAGCAATAACCCGACTCATTATTGTACCACTCTCCAGCCCTTCGGCGAACAAACTGGCTTCTGTTACAGCCAAATATTTCACATTTTGACTCATCAGTCTAGAGCACCTGCTGCCATTTTTCTGCACCAGAGTTCTTATGTTTTCGTGCATAGTTGAGTCGCTTTGCCTTGTATCCATGTCAAAGATATGACCTTTTGGCCGCAATTCTTCCATATAGACCAGTTCTAGCAGTCTTCTCCTTACAGTAGATGGATGTTCCTGGGTCCCACCGGTTTCTGCCAGTTCTGAGCTGATGGCACTGCTGGACGTCTTCCTACTTTTAAGGAAGTAAGCGTGATGTATTTTTCATCTGATGTACTAAATTTGCTTGGCCGACTACTACGTTTAAGGTCCCCAACGTTGCTGCTTCTTTGTGCTTCAAAGCTGAGAAATACAGGCAGGTGCTTATCCATCATGCAGTACCATCAGGGAGGTGTCTGATTGAGTCCAAATTTATTCTGCAGCAGAGTAATGACCACAATCATACAGCCAATGTCATTAAGAACTATATTCAGCGTAAAGAAGAATGAGGAGTCCTGGAATTGATGATACGGCCCCACAGAGACCTGGTCTCAAAATCATCGAGTCTGTCTGGGCATATATGAAGAGACAGAAGGATTTGAGCAAGCCTACATCCACAGAAGATCTACAGTTAATTCTCCAAGATGTTCGGGACAACCTCCCGGCCGAGTTCTTTCAAAAACTGTGCAAGTGTACCTAGAAGAATTGATGCTGTATTGAAGACAAAGGGTGGTCACACCAAATTCTGATTTGATGTAGATCTCTCTTCAGTTCATTCACTTTGCAGTTTATTAATTGATAAAAAATAAACTATTAACAGTCCTATTTCTCTGACGTCATAGTGGATGCTGGGGACTCCGTAAGGACCATGGGGAATAGACGGCTCCGCAGGAGACTGGGCACAATTAAAGAAAGATTCAGGACTATCTGGTGTGCACTGGCTCCTCCCCCTATGACCCTCCTCCAGACCTCAGTTAGATTTCTGTGCCCGGCCGAGCTGGATGCACACTAGGAGGCTCTCCTGAGCTCCTAGAAAGAAAGTATATTTTAGGTTTTTTATTTTACAGTGAGATCTGCTGGCAACAGGCTCACTGCAACGAGGGACTAAGGGGAGAAGAAGCGAACCTACCTAACTGGTGGTAGCTTGGGCTTCTTAGGCTACTGGACACCATTAGCTCCAGAGGGATCGCACACAGGACCCGACCTCGTCGTCCGGTCCCGGAGCCGCGCCGCCGTCCCCCTTACAGAGCCAGAAGCAAGAAGTGTCCGGAAAATCGGCGGCTGAAGACTTCTGTCTTCTCCAAGGTAGCGCATAGCACTGCAGCTGTGCGCCATTGCTCCTCATGCACACCACACACTCCGGTCACTGATGGGTGCAGGGCGCTGGGGGGGGGGCGCCCTGAGCAGCAATATTAACACCTTGGCTGGCAAAACTGACACCATATATAGCCCTAGAGGTTATATAGGTGTAAATTACCCCTGCTAGATTTACACAAACAGCGGGAGAAAGCCTGCCGAAAAAGGGGCGGAGCCATCTTCCTCAGCACACTGGCGCCATTTTCCCTCACAGCTCCGCTGGAAGGATCGCTCCCTGGCTCTCCCCTGCAGTCCTGCACTACAGAAAGGGTAAAAAAGAGAGGGGGGGCAATAAATTTAGGCGCAGTATATATAATACAAGCAGCTATAGGGGAAAACACTCTGTATAGTGATATCCCTGTGTTATATAGCGCTCTGGTGTGTGCTGGCATACTCTCCCTCTGTCTCCCCAAAGGGCTTTGTGGGGTCCTGTCCTCTGTCAGAGCATTCCCTGTGTGTGTGCTCTGTGTCGGTACTGCTGTGTCGACATGTATGATGAGGATAATGATGTGGAGGCAGAGCAAATGCCTGTGAATGTGATGTCACCCCCTGCGGGGTCGACACCTGTGTGGATGGACTTATGGAAGGAATTACGTGACAGTGTCAGCTCCTTTCATAAAAGGTTTGACGACATAGGACAGCCGGCTACTCAGCTTGTGCCTGTCCAAGCGTCTCAAATGTCATCAGGGGCTTTAAAACGCCCGCTACCTCAGATGGCAGACACAGATGTTGACACGGATACCGACTCCAGTGTCGACGACGATGAGACTAGTGTATCTTCCAATAGGGCCACCCGTTACATGATTGAGGCAATGAAAAATGTATTACACATTTCTGATAGTACCCCAGGTACCACAAAAAAGGGTATTATGTTTGGTGAGAAAAAACTACCAGTAGTTTTTCCTGCATCTGAGGAATTAAATGAGGTGTGTGAGGAAGCGTGGACTTCCCCCGATAAGAAATTGATAATTTCTAAACGGTTATTGGCAGCGTACCCTTTCCCGCCAGAGGATAGGTCACGTTGGGAAACACCCCCTAGGGTAGATAAAGCGCTTACACGTTTATAAAAAAAGGTGGCACTACCGTCTCCGGATACGGCCGCCCTAAAGGAACCTGCTGAGAGAAAGCAGGAGGCTACCCTAAAAGCTATATATACACACATGGGCATTATATTGCGACCAGCGATTGCATCGACATGGATGTGCAGTGCTGCTGCTGCGTGGTCAGATTCCCTGTCGGATAATATTGATACTCTGGATAGGGACAATATTTTGCTGACAATAGAGCATATAAAAGACGCTGTCTTATACATGCGTGATGCACAGAGGGATATTTGCCGGCTGGCATCAAAAATAAGCGCAATGTCCATTGCCGCCAGAAGGGGGTTATGGACTCGGCAGTGGTCAGGTGATGCCGATTCAAAAAGGCACATGGAAGTTTTGCCTTATAAGGGGGTGGAACTGTTTGGGGATGGTCTTTCAGATCTCGTTTCCACAGCTACGGCTGGGAAATCGACATTTTTGCCACAGGCTACCCCACAGCAAAAGAAAGCACCGTATTATCAAGTACAGTCCTTTCGGCCCCATAAAAACAAGAGGGCAAGAGGCGCATCTTTTCTGCCGAGAGGCAAAGGTAGAGGGAAAAAACTGCAGCACAGCCAGTTCCCAAGAGCAGAAGTCCTCCCCCGCGTCCGGTAAGTCAACAGCATGACGCTGGGGCTTCACAGGCGGACCCGGGTACGGTGGGGGCCCGTCTCAGAAATTTCAGCGCACAGTGGGCTCTCTCACAGGTGGATCCCTGGATCCTTCAAGTAGTATCTCAGGGGTACAGGCTGGAATTCGAGGCGTCTCCCCCGGCCTTTTCCTAAAATCTGCCTTACCAGCAACTCCCTCTGCCAGGGAGGCAGTGTTGGTGGCTATCCAAAAACTGTATTCACAGCAAGTGATTGTCAAGGTACCCCTCCTTCAACAAGGAAAGGGTTACTATTCCACAATGTTTGTGGTACCGAAACCGGACGGTTCGGTGAGACCCATCTTAAATTTAAAATCCTTGAACACATATATCAAAAGATTCAAGTTCAAGATGGAATCGCTCAGGGCGGTTATTGCGAGCCTGGACGAGGGGGATTACATGGTCTCCCTGGACATCAAGGATGCCTACCTGCATGTCCCCATTTACCCTCCTCACCAGGAGTACCTCAGGTTTGTGGTACAGGACTGTCACTATCAGTTCCAGACGCTGCCGTTTGCGTTATCCACGGCACCGAGGGTCTTTACCAAGGTAATGGTCGAAATTATGATACTCCTTCGGAAGAAGGGGGTTTTAATTATCCCGTACTTGGACGATCTCCTGATAAAGGCGAGGTCCAAGGAACAGTTGTTAGTGGGGGTAGCACTTTCTCGGGAAGTGCTGCAGCAGCACGGCTGGATTCTCAATATCCCAAAGTCACAGCTGGTCCCGACGACACGTCTTCTGTTCCTGGGAATGATTCTGGACATAGACCAGAAAAAAGTGTTTCTTCCAGTGGAAAAAGCCGAGGAGTTGTCATCTCTAGTCAGAAACCTCCTAAAACCAGGACAGGTGTCGGTACATCAATGCACGCGAGTCCTGGGAAAAATGGTAGCTTCGTACGAAGCAATTCCATTCGGAAGGTTCCACGCAAGGATTTTCCAGTGGGACCTGTTGGACCAATGGTCCGGGTCGCATCTCCAGATGCAGCAGCGGATAACCCTGTCGGCAAGGACCAGGGTGTCACTACTGTGGTGGCTGCAGAGGGCTCAACTACTAGAGGGCCGCAGATTCGGAATACAGGACTGGGTCCTGGTGACCACGGATGCCAGCCTTCGGGGCTGGGGAGCAGTCACACAGGGAAGAAATTTCCAAGGGCTGTGGTCAAATCAGGAGATTTCACTACACATAAATATCCTGGAGCTAAGAGCCATTTACAATGCCCTATGCCAAGCAAGTCCCCTGCTTCAAAACAAACCGGTTCTGATCCAATCAGACAACATCACGGCGGTCGCCCATGTAAACAGACAGGGCGGCACAAGAAGCAGGAGGGCAATGGCAGAAGCCACAAGGATTCTCCGATGGGCGGAAAATCATGTGCTAGCACTGTCAGCAGTGTTCATTCCGGGTGTGGACAACTGGGAAGCAGACTTCCTCAGCAGACACAACCTTCACCCGGGAGAGTGGGGGCTTCATCCAGAAGTCTTCCGATTGATTGTAAACCATTGGGAAAGACCACAGGTGGATATGATGGCGTCCCGCCTCAACAAAAAGCTAAAAAGATATTGCGCCAGGTCAAGGGACCCTCAGGCGATAGCTGTGGACGCTTTAGTGACACCGTGGGTGTACCAGTCGGTTTACGTGTTTCCCCCTCTGCCTCTTATTCCCAAGGTGCTGAGAATAATACGAAGGGGAAGAGTGAGAACTATACTCGTGGTTCCGGATTGGCCAAGAAGAACTTGGTACCCGGAACTTCAAGAGATGCTCTCAGAGGACCCATGGCCTCTACCGCTAAGGCGGGACCTGCTGCAGCAGGGGCCCAGCCTGTTCCAAGACTTACCGCGGCTGCGTTTGACGGCATGGCGGTTGAACGCCGGATCCTGAAGGAAAAAGGTATTCCGGAGGAAGTCATTCCTACCCTGATCAAGGCCAGGAAGGATGTGACTGCAACCCACTATCACCACATTTGGCGGAAATATGTGGCTTGGTGTGAAGCCAGGAAGGCCCCAACGGAGGAATTTCAACTGGGTCGTTTCCTGCATTTCCTGCAAGTAGGGGTGACGATGGGCCTCAAATTGGGGTCCATTAAGGTCCAGATTTCGGCTCTGTCGATTTTCTTTCAAAAGGAACTGGCTTCGTTGCCTGAAGTTCAGACTTTTGTCAAGGGAGTTCTGCATATTCAGCCTCCTTACGTGCCTCCTGTGGCACCTTGGGATCTCAATGTGGTTTTGGGATTCCTGAGGTCACATTGGTTCGAGCCACTTAAAACCGTGGATTTGAAATATCTCACGTGGAAAGTGGTCATGTTGTTGGCCCTGGCTTCGGCCAGGCATGTATCAGAATTGGCGGCTTTGTCGTGTAAAAGCCCTTATCTGATTTTCCATATGGATAGGGCAGAGTTGAGGACTCGTCCTCAGTTTCTCCCGAAGGTGGTATCAGCGTTTCACTTGAACCAACCTATTGTGGTGCCTGCGGCTACTAGGGACTTGGAGGATTCCAAGTTGCTGGACGTAGTCAGGGCCCTGAAAATTTATGTTTCCAGGATGGCTGGAGTCAGGAAAACTGATTCGCTGTTTATCCTGTATGCACCCAATAAGCTGGGTGCTCCTGCTTCTAAGCAGACCATTGCTCGCTGGATTTGTAACACTATTCAGCTTGCGCATTCTGCGGTAGGACTACCGCAGCCAAAATCAGTAAAAGCCCACTCCACAAGGAAGGTGGGCTCATCTTGGGCGGCTGCCCGAGGAGTCTCGGCACTGCAACTTTGCCAAGCGGCTACTTGGTCAGGGTCTAACACTTTTGCTAAATTTTACAAATTTGATACCCTGGCTGAGGAGGACCTTGAGTTTGCTCATTCGGTGCTGCAGAGTCATCCGCACTCTCCCGCCCGTTTGGGAGCTTTGGTATAATCCCCATGGTCCTTACGGAGTCCCCAGCATCCACTAGGACGTCAGAGAAAATAAGAATTTACTCACCGGTAATTCTATTTCTCGTAGTCCGTAGTGGATGCTGGGCGCCCATCCCAAGTGCGGATTGTCTGCAATACTTGTAAATAGTTATTGTTCCACAAATCGTGTTGTTATTGCGAGCCATCTGTTCAGAGGCTCCGTTGTTATCATACTGTTAACCGGGGTTCATATCACGAGTTGTACGGTGTGATTGGTGTGGCTGGTATGAGTCTTACCCGGGATTCAAAATCCTTCCTTATTGTGTCAGCTCTTCCGGGCACAGTATCTTAACTGAGGTCTGGAGGAGGGTCATAGGGGGAGGAGCCAGTGCACACCAGATAGTCCTGAATCTTTCTTTAATTGTGCCCAGTCTCCTGCGGAGCCGTCTATTCCCCATGGTCCTTACGGAGTCCCCAGCATCCACTACGGACTACGAGAAATAGAATTACCGGTGAGTAAATTCTTATTTAAGGAAAGCATTTTTACTTTGTAGCATATTTTCCACACCTGCCTAAATCTTTTGCACAGTACTGTGTGTATATATATATATATATATATATATATAAACTAGGTGATTCATCGCCCCCTTAACCCTTGCATGCCCTTGTGGCATGCAATATTTGTATTATATGGAGTATTACCTCCAATCATAATTGTGTGAGTGGTTAAATATTGCACGGACAAAAGGCGTGCAATGGTTAAGGGGTCATAACCCCATTGCAACGGCGTGATCAGCGCACGCAGGGCCTGATGAATCACCTAGTAGGTGCTGTGGTTGGGGGAGTTGCGGGCACATGGGAGATGCGGTTGGGGGAAGGGGTCCAGGGGTGCCGCGGGTGGGGAAAGGGCGGTTGCAGGGGTGCCCCGGGTGAGAGAGGGGCTGATGTGGTGGTGCCGTGGGTGGGGGAGGGCCGGGTGCATGGATGCCATGGGTGGGGGTGCTGGAGCCACCGCGGATGGGGGAGGAGCGGTTGCGGGGGTGTCGTGGGTGGAGGAGAGGTGGGTGTGGTGGTGCGGGTGGGGGAGGGGCGAGTGCTGGGGTGCTGCGGGTGGGGGTCCTGAGCCACTGCGGGTGGTGAAGCGGGGGTGAGGGGGTGCCGCGGATGGGGCCCGGAGGTACTGGGAGTGGGGGGAGGGGCGGTAATGCTTCTCCTCCTAGAAGCATCTAAGCTGCTGTCCTCCCTTTGGCAGTGGCTCTCCCAGAGACTCGCACAGCAGCCAATCACTATTGTTAGCGCCGCATTATAGGGAAGAAGATACACGCAATAAACTACAGCTCCCAGTAGGCCTTAGCGGCGGAATGGTTCGACACTAAGGGCTGCTGGGAGCTGTAGTTTATTTAGTGCGTCTACTTCCCTGTAATGCGGCGCGTTGGGACACCGACGCTAACAATAGTGACTGGCTGGCAGAACTGACTGACTGGCTGAATGAATGTAAAAGGTGAGAGTGCTGTGCAGTGTCAGTGACACTGCACACCCACTGCACTGCACAGCACTGTCACTTTTTACATTGGTTCAGCGTCCAGACATTACCCTCCGCAATATCACCCACTCTATCTGTTACATTAGCCATCTCGGGGCTTCCAGGCCGGCAGCCCAGGTGCTGTGTTGCGGAGTCAGGGCCTCTGGGGATCTGGGCGCGGCTGTGGCGTGGAGGCACTTCTGTGACATCACGCGCAGAGGAGGCTTCGGGGTTCAGAGAGTATGCGGTGCAGGGAGGGCTATGAAAACCTTCCGCTGCGCCGCTTTCATACACATGTATGCCGGTGGCCGCAGCAGCTTTTGTTCCACCTGCGCCGCGGCTAGGGAGTGGGGATTGTTGATGCCGGAGGGGGCAGGCGGACTGGCAGCAGGACATAGGACGCGGGAGTAAAAGGATTTTGTTCCCCCATCTACAGCGCAGAGACTAACTTCATACCCTCCAACTGTACATTTTTGGCAGGTGCAGTACCTTTTTTTATGGTCTGTACTGATTTTTGGGGGTCATTTCGACCCGTTTGCACGCTGCTTTTTTTCGCAGCTGTGCGAACGGGTCTGATTTGCAGCTGCGTGCGGGCCCCAATGCGCATGCACTTCGTTGCCCGGCGACGGCTGTCGCCAGGCAGTGACCAGAGCAATGACAGAAGTGTTCGCGGCTGTGAACGCTAGAAGATTGACAGGCAGAAGGCGGATCATGGGTGTCAACTGACCGTTTTTCGGGGAGTGGTGAGACAAACGCAGGCATGTCGAGGCATTTGCAGAGCGGGTGTCTGACGTCAGTTCCGGGACCTGACAGGCTGAAGTGATCGCAGTGGGTGAGTAAGTCAGAAGATACTCAGAAACTGCATAAAATGTTTTTGCATAGCTCGGCTGCACATGCGATTGCACCCTTGCTATCAAGGGCGTCAGAACGTTTTTAGGTTGGGGGGGCATGATATAATCTCATTTTGGCGCCCCTAAATTGCTGAATCGCTAAATATCACCCCCTCAAACCAGCAGCAGCTCCCCTAGTAGCCACACTGCTGCTGGGAGAGCTGCTGGTAGTTGAGACTGGAGATGAGCACAATTGTCCCCAAAGAGCAGCACCAACAGGGCCAGTTCTATTCTTTTCTTTAGGTGGAGCTGGCAATTGACATCACCCACTGTTTGAGGTTTGTGTTGCAGGTTCAGAGAGAGAGAAGGAAATCAAAGGGGAACAACAACAAAGGGGAGAGAAAGAGATTGTGAACAGGTGCAAGGAACAAGATGGGAGCTGGTGGTAGACATTTATGAAGAGAGAGCAAGAGAGGCAGAGAGAGAGGAGTGGGTCAGAGAGAGATGAGAGAGGCATAGAAAGGAGAGAGATAGAGGGACAGAGAGGAGAGAGAGATGCAGTAATGGAGAGAAAGATGCACATAGAGGAAATGACACAGTATGAGCCGAAATTCACATTTCGCCACACAGAATGAGCCAAATTCACATTACACCACAGTATGAGCCGAAATTCACATTACACCACACAGTATGAGCCAAATTCACATTACACCACAGTATGAGCCGAAATTCACATTACACCACACAGTATGAGCCAAATTCACATTACATCACAGTATGAGCCGAAATTCACATTACACCACACAGTATGAGCCAAATTCACATTACACCACAGTATGAGCCGAAATTCACATTACACCACACAGTATGAGCCAAATTCACATTACACCACAGTATGAGCCGAAATTCACATTACACCACACAGTATGAGCCAAATTCACATTACACCACACAGTATGAGCCGAAATTCACATTACACCACAGTATGAGCTGAAATTCTCATTACACCACACAGTATGAGCCAAATTCACATTACACCACAGTATGAGCCGAAATTCACATTACACCACACAGAATGAGCCAAATTCACATTACGTCACACAGTATGAGCCGAAATTTACATTACACCACAGTATGAGCCGAAATTCACATTACCCCACACAGTATGAGCAGAAATTCACATTATGCCACACAGTATGAGCCAAATTCACATTACACCACACAGTATGAGCAGAAATTCACATTACGCCACACAGTATGAGCCAAATTCACATTACACCACACAGAATGAGCCGAAATTCACATTACGTCACACAGTATGAGCCAAATTCACATTACACCACACAGTATGAGCTGAAATTCACATTACGTCACACAGTATGAGCAGAAATTCACATTACACCACACAGAATGAGCCAAATTCACATTACACCACACAGTATGAGCCGAAATTCACATTTCGCCACACAGAATGAGCCGAAATTCACATTATGTCACACAGTATAAGCAGAAATTCACATTGCACCACACAGTATGAGCCGCAATTCACATTACATTACACAGTTTGAGCCGAAATTCACATTACATCACACAGTATGAGCCGGAATTCACATTACACCACACAGAATGAGCCAAATTCACATTACACCACACAGTATGAGCCAAAATTCACATTTTGCCACACAGAATGAGCCGAAATTCACATTACGTCACACCGTATGAGCAGAAATTCACATTACACCACACAGTATGAGCCGAAATTCACATTTCGCCACACAGAATGAGCCGAAATTCACATTACGTCACACAGTATGAGCAGAAATTCACATTACACCACACAGAATGAGCCAAATTCACATTTCGCCACACAGAATGAGCCAAATTCACATTACACCACACAGAATGAGCCAAATTCACATTACACCACACAGTATGAGCCAAATTCACATTACACCACACAGTATGAGCCAAATTCACATTACACCACACAGTATGAGCCGAAATTCACATTACACCACACAGTATGAGCCGAAATTCACATTACACCACACAGAATGAGCCAAATTCACATTACACCACACAGTATGAGCCAAAATGCACATTACATCACACAGTATGAGCCAAATTCACATTACACCACAGTATGAGCCGAAATTCACATTATACCACACAGTATGAGCAGAAATTCACATTACGCCACACAGTATGAGCCAAATTCACATTACACCACACAGTATGAGCAGAAATTCACATTACGCCACACAGTATGAGCCAAATTCACATTACGCCACACAGAATGAGCCGAAATTCACATTACGTCACACAGTATGAGCCAAATTCACATTACACCACACAGAATGAGCCGAAATTCACATTACGCCACACAGTATGAGTAGAAATTCACATTACACCACACAGTATGAGCCGAAATTCACATTACACCACACAGAATGAGCCAAATTCACATTACGTCACACAGTATGAGCCGAAATTCACATTACACCACAGTATGAGCCGAAATTCACATTACCCCACACAGTATGAGCAGAAATTCACATTATGCCACACAGTATGAGCCAAATTCACATTACACCACACAGTATGAGCAGAAATTCACATTACGCCACACAGTATGAGCCAAATTCACATTACACCACACAGAATGAGCCGAAATTCACATTACGTCACACAGTATGAGCCAAATTCACATTACACCACACAGTATGAGCTGAAATTCACATTACGTCACACAGTATGAGCAGAAATTCACATTACACCACACAGAATGAGCCAAATTCACATTACACCACACAGTATGAGCCGAAATTCACATTTCGCCACACAGAATGAGCCGAAATTCACATTACGTCACACAGTATAAGCAGAAATTCACATTACACCACACAGTATGAGCCGCAATTCACATTACATTACACAGTTTGAGCCGAAATTCACATTACATCACACAGTATGAGCCGGAATTCACATTACACCACACAGAATGAGCCAAATTCACATTACACCACACAGTATGAGCCGAAATTCACATTTTGCCACACAGAATGAGCCGAAATTCACATTACGTCACACCGTATGAGCAGAAATTCACATTACACCACACAGTATGAGCCGAAATTCACATTTCGCCACACAGAATGAGCCGAAATTCACATTACGTCACACAGTATGAGCAGAAATTCACATTACACCACACAGAATGAGCCAAATTCACATTTCGCCACACAGAATGAGCCAAATTCACATTACACCACACAGAATGAGCCAAATTCACATTACACCACACAGTATGAGCCAAATTCACATTACACCACACAGTATGAGCCGAAATTCACATTACACCACACAGTATGAGCCAAAATTCACATTACACCACACAGAATGAGCCAAATTCACATTACACCACACAGTATGAGCCAAAATGCACATTACATCACACAGTATGAGCCAAATTCACATTACACCACAGTATGAGCCGAAATTCACATTATACCACACAGTATGAGCAGAAATTCACATTATGCCACACAGTATGAGCCAAATTCACATTACACCACACAGTATGAGCAGAAATTCACATTACGCCACACAGTATGAGCCAAATTCACATTACGCCACACAGAAGTAGCCGAAATTCACATTACGTCACACAGTATGAGCCAAATTCACATTACACCACACAGAATGAGCCGAAATTCACATTACGTCACATAGTATGAGTAGAAATTCACATTACACCACACAGTATGAGCCGAAATTCACATTACACCACACAGAATGAGCCAAATTCACATTACGTCACACAGTATGAGCCGAAATTCACATTACACCACAGTATGAGCCTAAATTCACATTACCCCACACAGTATGAGCAGAAATTCACATTATGCCACACAGTATGAGCCAAATTCACATTACACCACACAGTATGAGCAGAAATTCACATTACGCCACACAGTATGAGCCAAATTCACATTACACCACACAGAATGAGCCGAAATTCACATTACGTCACACAGTATGAGCCAAATTCACATTACACCACACAGTATGAGCTGAAATTCACATTACGTCACACAGTATGAGCAGAAATTCACATTACACCACACAGAATGAGCCAAATTCACATTACACCACACAGTATGAGTCGAAATTCACATTTCGCCACACAGAATGAGCCGAAATTCACATTACGTCACACAGTATAAGCACAAATTCACATTACACCACACAATATGAGCCGCAATTCACATTACATTACACAGTTTGAGCCGAAATTCACATTACATCACACAGTATGAGCCGGAATTCACATTACACCACACAGAATGAGCCGAAATTCACATTACGTCACATAGTATGAGTAGAAATTCACATTACACCACACAGTATGAGCCGAAATTCACATTACACCACACAGAATGAGCCAAATTCACATTACGTCACACAGTATGAGCCGAAATTCACATTACACCACAGTATGAGCCTAAATTCACATTACCCCACACAGTATGAGCAGAAATTCACATTATGCCACACAGTATGAGCCAAATTCACATTACACCACACAGTATGAGCAGAAATTCACATTACGCCACACAGTATGAGCCAAATTCACATTACACCACACAGAATGAGCCGAAATTCACATTACGTCACACAGTATGAGCCAAATTCACATTACACCACACAGTATGAGCTGAAATTCACATTACGTCACACAGTATGAGCAGAAATTCACATTACACCACACAGAATGAGCCAAATTCACATTACACCACACAGTATGAGTCGAAATTCACATTTCGCCACACAGAATGAGCCGAAATTCACATTACGTCACACAGTATAAGCACAAATTCACATTACACCACACAATATGAGCCGCAATTCACATTACATTACACAGTTTGAGCCGAAATTCACATTACATCACACAGTATGAGCCGGAATTCACATTACACCACACAGAATGAGCCAAATTCACATTACACCACACAGTATGAGCCGAAATTCACATTTTGCCACACAGAATGAGCCGAAATTCACATTACGTCACACCGTATGAGCAGAAATTCACATTACACCACACAGTATGAGCCGAAATTCACATTTCGCCACACAGAATGAGCCGAAATTCACATTACGTCACACAGTATGAGCAGAAATTCACATTACACCACACAGAATGAGCCAAATTCACATTTCGCCACACAGAATGAGCCAAATTCACATTACACCACACAGAATGAGCCAAATTCACATTACACCACACAGTATGAGCCAAATTCACATTACACCACACAGTATGAGCCAAATTCACATTACACCACACAGTATGAGCCGAAATTCACATTACACCACACAGTATGAGCCGAAATTCACATTACACCACACAGAATGAGCCAAATTCACATTACACCACACAGTATGAGCCAAAATGCACATTACATCACACAGTATGAGCCAAATTCACATTACACCACAGTATGAGCCGAAATTCACATTATACCACACAGTATGAGCAGAAATTCACATTACGCCACACAGTATGAGCCAAATTCACATTATGCCACACAGAATGAGCCGAAATTCACATTACGTCACACAGTATGAGCAGAAATTCACATTACACCACACAGAATGAGCCAAATTCACATTACACCACACAGTACGAGCCGAAATTCACATTTCGCCACACAGAATGAGCCGAAATTCACATTACGTCACTCAGTATGAGCAGAAATTCACATTACACCACACAGAATGAGCCAAATTCACATTTCGCCACACAGAATGAGCCAAATTCACATTACACCACACAGAATGAGCCAAATTCACATTACACCACACAGTATGAGCCAAATTCACATTACACCACACAGTATGAGCCAAATTCACATTACACCACACAGTATGAGCCGAAATTCACATTACACCACACAGTATGAGCCGAAATTCACATTACACCACGCAGAATGAGCCAAATTCACATTACACCACACAGTATGAGCCAAAATGCACATTACATCACACAGTATGAGCCAAATTCACATTACACCACAGTATGAGCCGAAATTCACATTATACCACACAGTATGAGCAGAAATTCACATTACGCCACACAGTATGAGCCAAATTCACATTACACCACACAGTATGAGCAGAAATTCACATTACGCCAAACAGTATGAGCCAAATTCACATTACGCCACACAGAATGAGCCGAAATTCACATTACGTCACACAGTATGAGCCAAATTCACATTACACCACACAGAATGAGCCGAAATTCACATTACGTCACACAGTATGAGTAGAAATTCACATTACACCACACAGTATGAGCCGAAATTCACATTACACCACACAGAATGAGCCAAATTCACATTACGTCACACAGTATGAGCCGAAATTCACATTACACCACAGTATGAGCCGAAATTCACATTACCCCACACAGTATGAGCAGAAATTCACATTATGCCACACAGTATGAGCCAAATTCACATTACACCACACAGTATGAGCAGAAATTCACATTACGCCACACAGTATGAGCCAAATTCACATTACACCACACAGAATGAGCCGAAATTCACATTACGTCACACAGTATGAGACAAATTCACATTACACCACACAGTATGAGCTGAAATTCACATTACGTCACACAGTATGAGCAGAAATTCACATTACACCACACAGAATGAGCCAAATTCACATTACACCACACAGTATGAGCCAAAATTCACATTTCGCCACACAGAATGAGCCGAAATTCACATTACGTCACACAGTATAAGCAGAAATTCACATTACACCACACAGTATGAGCCGCAATTCACATTACATTACACAGTTTGAGCCGAAATTCACATTACATCACACAGTATGAGCCGGAATTCACATTACACCACACAGAATGAGCCAAATTCAAATTACACCACACAGTATGAGCCGAAATTCACATTTTGCCACACAGAATGAGCCGAAATTCACATTACGTCACACCGTATGAGCAGAAATTCACATTACACCACACAGTATGAGCCGAAATTAAGATTTTGCCACACAGAATGAGCCGAAATTCACATTACGTCACACAGAATGAGCCAAATTCACATTACACCACACAGAATGAGCCAAATTCACATTACACCACACAGTATGAGCCAAATTCACATTACACCACACAGTATGAGCCGAAATTCACATTACACCACACAGTATGAGCCAAAATTCACATTACACCACACAGAATAAGCCAAATTCACATTACACCACACAGTATGTGCCAAAATGCACATTACATCACACAGTATGAGCCAAATTCACATTACACCACAGTATGAGCCGAAAGTCACATTATACCACACAGTATGAGCAGAAATTCACATTATGCCACACAGTATGAGCCAAATTCACATTACACCACACAGTATGAGCAGAAATTCACATTACGCCACACAGTATGAGCCAAATTCACATTACGCCACACAGAAGTAGCCGAAATTCACATTACGTCACACAGTATGAGCCAAATTCACATTACACCACACAGAATGAGCCGAAATTCACATTACGTCACATAGTATGAGTAGAAATTCACATTACACCACACAGTATGAGCCGAAATTCACATTACACCACACAGAATGAGCCAAATTCACATTACGTCACACAGTATGAGCCGAAATTCACATTACACCACACTATGAGCCTAAATTCACATTACCCCACACAGTATGAGCAGAAATTCACATTATGCCACACAGTATGAGCCAAATTCACATTACACCACACAGTATGAGCAGAAATTCACATTACGCCACACAGTATGAGCCAAATTCACATTACACCACACAGAATGAGACGAAATTCGCATAACGTCACACAGTATGAGCCAAATTCACATTACACCACACAGTATGAGCTGAAATTCACATTACGTCACACAGTATGAGCAGAAATTCACATTACACCACACAGAATGAGCCAAATTCACATTACACCACACAGTATGAGCCGAAATTCACATTTCGCCACACAGAATGAGCCGAAATTCACATTACGTCACACAGTATAAGCACAAATTCACATTACACCACACAGTATGAGCTGCAATTCACATTACATTACACAGTTTGAGCCGAAATTCACATTACATCACACAGTATGAGCCGGAATTCACATTACACCACACAGAATGAGCCAAATTCACATTACACCACACAGTATGAGCCGAAATTCACATTTTGCCACACAGAATGAGCCGAAATTCACATTACGTCACACCGTATGAGCAGAAATTCACATTACACCACACAGTATGAGCCGAAATTCACATTTCGACACACAGAATGAGCCGAAATTCACATTACGTCACACAGTATGAGCAGAAATTCACATTACACCACACAGAATGAGCCAAATTCACATTTCGCCACACAGAATGAGCCAAATTCACATTACACCACACAGAATGAGCCAAATTCACATTACACCACACAGTATGAGCCAAATTCACATTACACCACACAGTATGAGCCAAATTCACATTACACCACACAGTATGAGCCGAAATTCACATTACACCACACAGTATGAGCCGAAATTCACATTACACCACACAGAATGAGCCAAATTCACATTACACCACACAGTATGAGCCAAAATGCACATTACATCACACAGTATGAGCCAAATTCACATTACACCACAGTATGAGCCGAAATTCACATTATACCACACAGTATGAGCAGAAATTCACATTACGCCACACAGTATGAGCCAAATTCACATTACACCACACAGTATGAGCAGAAATTCACATTACGCCACACAGTATGAGCCAAATTCACATTACGCCACACAGAATGAGCCGAAATTCACATTACGTCACACAGTATGAGCCAAATTCACATTACACCACACAGAATGAGCCGAAATTCACATTACGTCACACAGTATGAGTAGAAATTCACATTACACCACACAGTATGAGCCGAAATTCACATTACACCACACAGAATGAGCCAAATTCACATTACACCACACAGTATGAGCCGAAGTTCACATTTTGCCACACAGAATGAGCCAAAATTCACATTACATCACACAGTATGAGCAGAAATTCACATTACACCACACAGTATGAGCCGAAATTTACATTACGTCACACAGTATGAGCCGAAATTCACATTACATCACACAGTATGAGCCGAAATTCACATTACACCACACAGAATGAGCCAAATTCACATTACACCACACAGTATGAGCCAAAATTCACATTACACCACACAGAATGAGCCAAATTCACATTACATCACACCGTATGAGCCGAAATTCACATTACACCACACAGTATGAGCCAAAATTCACATTACACCACACAGTATGAGCCAAAATTCACATTACGACACACAGTATGAGCCGATATTCACATTAAGTATACAGATGTGGATAAATCCACAGGGAACCAGCGCTCAAACCCTATTTGTAGTGGTGAATGATACGGTTATAAAGTGAAACTAAAATCAATAATGAAAAAGCAGGTAATATACTTAAGGTTGTTTATTCTAAGATGCTGAGATACTTTCTTTCCCAAAAGGAATAAATTTGGTTTAAAAGTCAATCAGTGATTGGGGCACGCTCCTGGTTTGAGCTTAAATTCTGAAGTGCAAGGTTCAATTGAAAGAACAAATGCTGTAATCTTTGTAAAATCGAAAAAAAGAAAAAGAAAAAAAGAAAAAGAAAAATGCCACAAAAAAAATAATAATGATAATATGTACTAAAGTCCAAACGGTTTACAAGTCTATACAGACTGCGGCATCCCGCTAATCTGTGCTCTGAAGTGAAGGATTCTCTTGTGAAGTGATGAACAGTTGACAGCGGTAGTGTATGCTTTGGTTAGAGTGGAGAATAAGGACCCTGGACTGGCGCTATTCCTCCTGCAGCATGTCCCACAGTAGAGCGCCCGAATCAGGCCCGCTCTGCGGGGCCGCTGACCTGGGGTGTGCGCCTGTCACGGAGGCGAAGTGGACCCGGCCGGAGCTCTCCGAGCGGCTGGCCGCGCCTCTCCTCCTCCTACAGGGACTTACCTTCTCCCTTCCCCTCCGCCTTCCACTCTACGCTGTCTCGGGCTTCTTCCGTCGCCTGGCAACCGGTTGCTTCCGGAACTCCGGATCACGTGACCGGATGGTTTGCGGAAAGGATTAGCAGTACTGTCCTTCTTTGCAGTGAACATTCGTCCTCAGTCCAATGTAGTATAGATGGGTAGCATTACGTCACACAGTATGAGCCAAAATTCACATTACCCCACACAGTATGAGCCGAAATTCACATTACGTCACACAGTATGAGCCGAAATTCACATTACCCCACACAGTATGAGCCAAAATTCACACTACCCCACACAGTATGAGCCAAATACACATTACCCCACACAGTATGAGCCAAATACACATTATGCCACACAGTATGAGCTAAAAATTTTGGCTAACTTCATATATATATATATATATATATATATATATATATGTATACTGTATACACCCAGACAGTATATTATTGCTGGGCCACTCTCTTTCCCCTGCAGGAGCAGGGCAGACTCCTCAGCTGCAGCACTGCAGTTTACGTAGTCATTGACTGAGTGTTGGGTTACTTACTGTCTCAATCTCTGCTGAACTGTCTCTGTCTGCTGAATTCATCCTCCCAAGTCCTCCTGAGAGGGGCGCTGTGGCGTGGCGGCACACAAGGAGAGAGAGAGCGCGGGCAGGAGAGTACGGGCGGGAAAGAGAGAGCATGGGTGGCCGGGAGGGAGGACACGTAGCGTGACACCATCACGTCACATCGCTAGACGGAGCCGGGAGGATGTACTAACGTCAGTGCACCCAGTGCGGCCACTGGCCAGTAAAGTAAATAGTACACTCACACATATGCAGGGCCGGATTAAGCCTTCGGGGGGAAGGGGGGCGCTCAGGGCACTTAAGACATAAGCAAAACCAAAGGAGGGACTAATGGTGGCCACAGTCCATTGTGTACTATATGGAGATGCTGGGGGCGGCCGCTGAGGGGCACAGCTAGCTCCCTAAATTAACTGTTCCAGGACTTGCGTCGCGGAGCCCGCTGCCCTTTATCTAATCGCCAGTTTCCTTGCTCCACAGGAGGGTTTGGCTGCCCGGCCGGGCTATCTGGGAAATGATCTGGTAGCTGGTGGGCGACATAGGTGCCTGCTGCCAGAGCAGGGAGCTGTCTGCAGCGCCTCCATCCCTGGAACTCCCGTCCCGGACACTTCTCCATTGTACTGGCTTCTGCTATCTTAGTACCGCCTTCGCTTCCTCGGTGGCTAGCTAGCTGTGGGGGATACCAACAGGGAGGTGGGATCATTGTGGCAGCAGTTCCCTGCGGTATGCAGGGGAATGCTGGAGCAGGAGGATGCTGGATGGGGGTTTAGCCTTTGCATTTACATGCAGCCTGCGTAAAGCTGGGGCTTGGAGGCGCGAGCTGGCTGTGCAGGACGGACTCTGCCTGCCCCCCTCCCTCCCTCTGGCTCTGCACATATGGCATATCAGTCTGTGCTGACTGGGTGGCGGGCACAGCTGGGAGGGCCACAGGAATGGGTCGGGCGCTCGTGATCGCTGTGCTGCAGATGTGAGGAGTCCTCAAACAGACCTGGGGGCGGAGCCACCGAGGAAGCGAAGGCGGTACTAAGATAGCAGAAGCCAGTACAATGGAGAAGTGTCCGGGACGGGAGTTCCAGGGATGGAGGCGCTGCAGCATACCTCCCAACTGTCCCGATTTTCGCGGGACAGTCCCGTTTTTTTGGGGTCTGTCCCGCTGTCCCACCCTCGGGCCGTAGACAGATTCATTGTAGACAGAGGGAGAGGGGGCATGCCAGCGGCTCACGGAGCGCTGGGCATGCCCCCTCAGTGACGAAATCGGGGGCGTGGCTCGCGATCGCGGGTCTTCCCGCTAAGCCGCGCGTGTGTCCCTCTTTCAAGGCGGCCAAAGTTGGGAGGTATGCTGCAGTGGTGGGAGGAGGAGCCTGGGACCGACGCACAGGAGCAGTGCATCGTGTAGAGGTGAGGCTGGCAGCCGGGACCAGCGGGTAGTAGGAGGGGCGCAACATGCATGATGCTGCTTCTGTTGCGGCTTCATTAACTGACTGCACAGAGCGGAGGCTGTAATGCGCGGTCTTTCACCTGACCGCACATCACACCTCTGCTCCTCCTGTACATGTTCGGCGCCTCTCTATGTTTGGGGGGGGGGCGAGCTGCCCCCTTGCCCCCCCAGTTCCGACGCCCCTGCTTGCTATGCACAAAAACCAACCCCCATAGGCGGTGTCTGTCTGATCGCACGGGCAGCAAAAAGTTGCAGCGTGCGATCTACTCGGAATGACCCCCTTTGCCTCTCCAAACTTCTATTGAAAGTATAGGAAAAGAGGCGTGGCCACGTCTTTTTGAATTTGTAGCGATGTTTATGTGTAAATTATTGGAGGGTATGTTGCTGCAGATGCAGTGGGCCTATTTTGGGGTGTGGGCCTGGAGCTGAAGCTCCATCAGCCCCATTGTTAATCCTGCTCTGGGAACACACAGCAGCCAAAGGGCAGAGCCTCCCATTGGATGTAACCTATGTGGGAGGGCGTTTCTCACCCAATTAGCTGTGGACTGGGTGTGATAGACCTGCTGCTAACCCAATGAGAGCTCCTAGCCACGCCCAGCGTTATACACACAGTCACAGAGTGACAGATCTGGGCTATTATATAGGAGATACATTGGCGTTTCTATAATGGGTGCAGTGTATGCAGTGCACACGAGCCCCTGAGTCCAGGGTGGGCCCACACCACAAACACTGCACCCATTTCTCCTATACTTACCTTTCCGGAGTCCATCGCTGACCGTGTGTGGGCCCCCTCCTCTCCCGTAGCCGTCGCGCCGCTGCTAGCACTCTGAGCGCTGTAGACTCTGGCATAGTGCCAGAGTCTACAGCGCATGCGCAGGACTCTGAAAAAATGGCGCAGCGGGCATTTTTTGGAGTCCTGCGCATGCGCTGTAGATTCTGGCACTGTAGAACAACAAGGACAGAAAAAGATTGTCTCTTCGTTGGCGCACTTGAAACAAAAGGAAGAGATATTTTTTTATTATGAATTTTTATAAAGTTTAAAATATAACTTTTATTGATACTAATCTTAAAATATAGCACTTGAGAAACCTAAATGTGAAATAACGTGAATTGATCATGTGAAAAAAATTAAATAAATTCTGTGATACAAAAATAATAAAACTGATTCACTTGTGCTTCAACTCTTTTCTCTCACTTTATTACATTACATGTATGCATATAGCTCCAGGATTATTGATGCTATATGTAATGATTATATTTAATGTAGGTTTAGACAACATGTGATCCACACATAGGGGTATATTTACTAAGGTCCCGATTTTGACCGAGATGATGTTTTTTCTTCAAAGTGTCATCTCGGGAATTTACTAAACTCAAATCACGGCAGTGATGAGGGCATTCGTATTATTTTGGAAGTCCTAGGAAAAAATTACGAATCAATACACCATCGGTCAAATACGCCAGGAATTTGGTAGAAATCGGTCATTTACTAAAAAGTGCAAATCACAAACACTGCCGACAATAGCCAGACACTGCCGTGCTAAAATACAAATCGTGAAAAAGTGCTAAAAAAAACCAGACCTGCTTTTTTTTACCGTGTTCGGATAGGCATGCACGTATCCATGAGATCCGTGCATGTTTTTCAGTGGGAAGGGGTGGGAAAGTGTTATGTTGTTTGAAAAAAAATGCGTGGGGTCCCACCTCCTAAGCCAAACCAGCCTCGGGCTCTTTGAGTCGGCCCTGGTTGAAAAAATATGGGGAAAAAAATGTCAGGGGTTCCCCCATATTTAAACAACCAGCACCGGGCTCTGCGCCTGGTCCTGGTTCCAAAAATACGGGGGACAAAAAGCGTAGGGGTCCCCCGTATTTCTGAAACCAGTACCGGGCTCCACTAGCCAGATACATAATGCCACAGCCGGGGGACACTTTTATATAGGTCCCTGCGGCCCTGGCATTGCATACCCAACTAGTCACCCCTGGCCGGGGTACCCTGGAGGAGTGGGGACCCCTTCAATCAAGGGGTCCCCCCCCTCCAGCCACCCAAGGGCCAGGGGTGAAGCCCGAGGCTGTCCCCCCCATCCAAGGGCTGCGGATGGGGGGCTGATAGCCTTTGTATCAAAAAAATAATATTGTTTTTAGTAGCAGTACTACAAGTCCCAGCAAGCCTCCCCCGCAAGCTGGTACTTGGAGTACCACAAGTACCAGCATGCGGTTGAAAACCAGGCCCGCTGGTACCTGTAGTACTACTACTAAAAAAATACCCCAATAAAAACAGTAGACACACACCTTGAAAGTAAAAGTTTAATACATACATCCACACCTCCATATACACATACTTACCTATGTTCACACGAGGGTCGGTCCTCTTCTCCATGTAGAATCCATGGTGTACCTGTTGAAAAAATTATACTCACAAAATCCAGTGTAGATGGCTCCTCTTCTTTTCTATTTGTAATCCTGGTACTTTGCAAAATAACAAAACGGACACCCGACCTCGCACTGAAAGGGGCCCCATGTTTTCACATGGGACCCCTTTCCCCGAATGCCAGGAACCCCCCTTGACTTCTGTCTAAGAGGGTTCCATCAGCCAATCAGGGAGCGCCACAATGTGGCACCCTCCTGATTGGCTGTGTGCTCCTGTAGTGTATGACAGGCAGCACACGGCAGTGTTACAATGTAGCGCCTATGCGCTCCATTGTAACCAATGGTGGGAACTTTGCAGTCAGCGGTGAGGTTACTTTCGGTCAACCGCTGACCGCAAAGTTCCCACCATTGGATACAATGGAGCGCATAGGTGCTACATTGTATCTCTGCCGTGTGCAGCCTGACAGACACTACAGGAGCACACAGCCAATCAGGAGAGTGCCACGACGTGGCGCTCCCTGATTGGCTGAAGGGACCCTCTTTGACAGGAGTCAGGGGGGGTCCTGGCAGTCGGGGAAAGGGGTCCCATGTGTAAACATGGGATCCCTTTCAGTGCGTGGTCGGGTTTCCGTTTTATTATTTTGCCAAGTACGTGGATTATACAAAGGTCTGATTCTACACTGGATTATGTGAGTATAATTTTTTTCACAGGTAACCCCAAGGATTCTACAGGGACAAGAGGACAGAGCCTCGTGTGAACATAGGTAAGTATGTATGTTTGGAGGTGTGCATGTATGTAATAAAATTATACTTACACGGTGTGTGTGTCCTGTTTTTTTGGGGGTATTCTTTTAGTAGTAGTATTACAGGTACCAGCGGGCCCGGTTTTCCACCGCATGCTGGTACTTGTGGTTCTCCAAGGCTATCAGCCCCCCCATCTGCCGCCCTTGAATGGGGGGGACAGCCTCGGGCTTCACCCCTGGCCCTTGGGTGGCTGGAGAGGGGGACCCCTTGATTTAAGGGGTCCCCACTCCTCCAGGGTACCCCGGCCAGGGGTGACTAGTGGGGTATGTAATGCCAGGGCCGCAGGGACCACTATAAAAGTGTCCCCCGGCTGTGGCATTATGTACCTGGCTAGTGGAGCCCGGTGCTGGTTTCAAAAATACGGGGGACCCCTACGCTTTTTGTCCCCCGTCTTTTTGGAACCAGGACCAGGCGCAGTGCCCGGTGCTGGTTTATGAAATATGGGGGAACCCATGTCATTTTTCCCCCCATATTTTGTGAACCAGGACCGGCTCAAAGAGCCCGAGGCTGGTTTTGCTTAGGAGGGGGGACCCCACGCATTTCTTTTTGAAAAAATTAACACTTTCCCACCCCTTCCCACTGATAAACATTCACGGATCTCACGGATCCGTGCATGCCTATCAGAACACGGTAAAAAAAAACAGGTCTATTGTAAAACTGCTTTTTTTTACGATTTGTATTTATTCACGACAGTGTTTGGCTATTGCCGGCAGTGTTTGTGAAATACAAATTTTAGTAAATGACCGAGTTCTATCAAATAACAGGCGTATTTGACCGATGGTGTATTCATTCGTATTTTTTTTCTTGTACTTAAAAAAAAAAATACGAATGCCCTCATCACTGCCGAGATTTGTGCTTAGTAAATTCCCGAGATGACACTTTGAAGAAAAAACTCAAAATCGGTCAAAATCGGGAGCTTAGTAAATATACCCCATAGACGGCAAAGGTAGGTGTCAGAAATGTATATCTATGGAATGGTACGGACATACATTTATTTATCACCACTATCTCTGATTAACTTCCTAGGTCCCACCAATTATTTATCTATGACACCTTTTATAGGAATAACTTCCCAATGTGTTCCTTTTATAGTCATTTTGACTATATAGTCATGAATAATAGGACAAATACCTTGTCTGTTAGTCTGATGTGCACATTAACATACTTGCCTAACTGACCCTCTCCATGAGGGAGAAAATGCTCTGTTCCTGGACTTTCCTGGTAATGTATGATTGCCATCACCTGTGGTGAGCTAGTTAATTGATAAGAAAGGTGTTTCACCACAGGTGTTACTGCATATCGTGCATTGATGCTGTCTTGTGCACCTAAATTTACTTTTCACACACGATTACACCCAAATTGTATCTGTGTATTAATTCTATGTCAGGCTGATGTATTTCTAACACACCTTGTAGATACTTGAACAAGATCTCACAATATTTGTTTGGCAGAAGATAAAGGGACCGCAGCCCTAATCGTACTGCCCGCCTGAGTTACACTGATCACCAAATCCACAGCGGCTCTGCAAAAATATCCTTAAGTGCCTGTCACTTTATTTGTGCTCTGTGAATACTTTCCGGATGCATTGTATGTAATATATATATATATATATATTATATATATATATATATATATATATATATGGTAGCAGGTATCCGGCACTAGTGAAGTGATAAAATGTATAATGCTCCGGTGCCTTCCAAGGGTATGGCAACCCAGAATATGCAGGCGAATTGGCGGCACTCAGAGACTCAAACAAAGCTGCAGATAGCGTGCTTTATTATCAACGTTTCGGGCCTTAACCCGTCGTCAGGAAATAGCAAACATAGTGTAGAACAAAAAAAGACATTTATACATACACAAATAACACTAAATTACCTGATCCGTCACAGGTGAGTGTGCGCTCCGGGCGCCGGTCTCCACGAATCCCGCCGGAAGATTACCAGCGTGTTCCAGTGTAGACGTCATCCAGGAGCGCCCACTCCCCCGGGCCAATCAGTATGCATCGCGTCCCGTTGCCCCAGCAACGCGGCAACACCACAAGAACACTGTTCTAAAGATTAAAAACAGATTAAAAACAGAACCTTAATAGCTGTCAGCAGATATCATAAAATCCATATACTTGATTGACATATCTTGATTAATTGCATGATAAAACACAGCGATATAAAGACCAAGTGCAAACTAAATAAAGCATTGTAACCCCAAGGAGTCATTTAAGCCCCTAGGAGTCAAGGTTCCCAGAACATGGATCCATTTACTTTCCAATTGCAATAATTGTTTTTTTCTATTGCCACCTCTGATGTTGAACGGAACATGATCAATTAGTTTGGTTCTGATGCTGGCAATGCTATGTCTGGCTTCCACACAATGCCGTGCCACTGGCTGTTCACTGCTGCCTGTTTCCAGAGCAGCCCTGATAGCCGACCTGTGACCCGCCATCCTTTCCTTAAATTGTCTTTCTGTCTTGCCCACGTAGCTGAGTCCACATGGGCAAGACAGAACATATACGACAAATCTAGTGGTACATGTTAGAGCATATCTGATCTTGTATTTTTTCCCTGAGTATGGATGTGTTATGGTGTCACCAGGTATGAGGGACCTGCATGTGGTGCAGCCCAAGCACCTATAACATCCAGTTTTTTGACTAAGAAAGTGAGTGGCTACTGTTTGCTTCTTCAACTTCGTGACGTCCCTCTTTACAAGTAGATCCCCCAGATTGCGACCACGGGTATAACATGGTAGCAGTCTAGTATCCCTTAAAGCTGGCAGATTATTGTCAGTATTAACGATGGGCCAAAATGTTTTTGCCAAGCGGCTAGTGATTTTACTCTTAGTATTAAATCTATTGACCCAAGGCAATACTGACACATTGCCGGCCAAATTAATTTTAGAATGTAAGGTATCATGTCTAGAGATATTGAGAACCTTATACTTAATTTTCTCTAATATTTTCCGGGGATAACCTCTTTCCTGAAATTTCTGGACCATATCATCCAGAGCCACCACTGTTTGTCTCGAATCACTAGTGATTCTACGAACTCTCAACATCTGGGAGTAGGGAAGGCCCTCACGTAGGGGTAGGGGATGGTGACTATCATGTTTAAGGATGGTGTTTCTATCCGTTTCTTTTATGTAAATGGAGGTACTTATCCCTGTGGGTGTCAAGGTAATATTGACATCCAGAAAATGTATAGATACTGAGGAAATGTTATAAGTTAATTGTACCTCATGTCCAGTGGAGTTATGCTGATCTAGCAAATTGGACAAGGAACTCTCACTTCCTGTCCAAAAAATTAATAGATCATCTATGTATCTCAGGTATAGTTTTAGATGTTCTTGATGATGGAATAAATGCCTTTCAACCATTATCATATAGGCATTAGCATACGATGGGGCCACATTGGACCCCATCGCACAACCTGATACCTGGAGATAAAACTTAGAATCATAAATGAAATAATTTTTGGTCAAAACCAAATGTAACAATTGCATAAAAAATTCCACCGGTGGGCCTGTATAGTGTGTGTTCCCCGTCAATAGTTCTTCAACAGCCTGTAGACCCTGATGATGCGGTATACAGGTATACAGGCTGTTGACATCTGCACTGCATAACAGGGTATCTACTGGCAGCATACCTATATCTTCTAACTTAGTTAACAACTCAGTGGTGTCTTTCAAGTAAGATGCTGCCTGTTGTACGCAGGGATTAAGCAAACTGTCTAAATACACAGCTATAGGTTGAAAGAGAGAACCCCTGGCAGATATAATAGGTCTGCCAGGGGGTTTCTCCAACCTTTTGTGTATCTTGGGAGTCGTGTAAAAAGCTGGCGTGACAGGATATTCCACTGTCAATGCCTGCCGTAATTATTTATTAATGTAACCCTTAGTAACCGCTGAATTAAGGATGTTGTCTAATTCAAGTTTATACTCAAAAGTGGGGTCACTAACTAAGAGGGCATAGGTACTGCCATCCGCTAACTGTCGGAGACATTCATTGTCATAATCTTCTAATGATTGTACAACCACAGCCCCTCCTTTATCCGCCGCACTGATAATTATATCAGTGCGTGCACTGAGGCTTTTAATGGTATTACGTTCTGTCTCTGTGAGGTTATTCCGGTGAGGAACACCACTGGTCACTTGTGTCTCAAATTGATCCATCAGTCTGGTAAAGGTCTTAATAGAGGGACTATTGCTGATAGGATCAAATTGGGATCTGGGTTGTATTTTTCTCAATTTGGCTGGTACTGTAGTATTAAGTTCATATCCTTTTGCTTCATGAATGTCCTTAAAGTGTTCCTTGAGTCGAAGGGATCTATTTAGTCTATACGTATCAATTTTCCACTGGAATTGGTCGAACTTCGTAGTAGGGACGAAAGAGAGGCCCTTAGCAAGTATGGACATCTCTTGTGTAGTCAACGGAGTAGATGTCAGATTAAATACCTGACTTATTTTCTCTTTGGCGGCTTGCTTTTTGTATTGCCTTTCGTTTTGGCGGCCCCTCCGCGTCCTTTTGGGGCTGGATCTTTGATAGCTGCTCTGGTGGTAACCCCTAAAGGGTGCTCCGAAGTAGATGGCATCTGAAGTTGTGACTCCGTTTCACTTGCTGAGGTGCTGGTATCATTGCGAGTGACTCTATCCCTGTAATTGCGCCTATGCCGGGTGAAAGGAGTCTGCCGGGCGGTATTATTGGTCGAATTTAGCCAACTATAGACTAGATGTTTTTGGTAGTCTAATTGGACTTTTTTGTATTTCTCTTTCTTGAAATTAATTAGATCTCGTTTATTTTGGTCTAACTGGGCAGTTAACTTACTGAGCCAATCATTTTCTGACTCACGATCCAGTTGTTCTTTATGGTGTGTTTCAAAGGTGGATATTTTATCTTTAGTGATGTTTAATTCTCTGGTGGACTCCTCGATGACTGCTAACATCAGGTCCATCGAACACTTATTCAGGATAGAAATCCATTTGCGGCAAAAGGGTATTGAGTATCTGCCAATGGTAGGCATGTTCCTAATCCGGAAACCCCGCGGAATAAGCTTGTCACGATAATATTCAGATAGCGTGCTGCCATGATAATAAAAATCTATTTCACGTTTCTTGAGGTGAAATAATTCCTTAATCAATTCGTCAGTAGTTTGACTGGATGTGTCCTCTGTAAATTTGTCTTTGTACAGAATAGATTCCACATCTGAATCGGTATAACTGTACTGTTCCTGATTGTCAATCTCCATTAAATTTTGAGCCATGTCCTTAGGTTCCACAATGCTCGTGGCCATGCTGTAGACTGCTCAGTGTGCTAAAAAGTTCCTGTATGTGGATCCAATCCACAAAGATTCTTGCTAATCCAACAGGGGACAATGCATGTGTCCTGTGTAGAAACAGATACTGTGCCTTGATAGAGAGTCAGCCGTAAGCATTCCAGCTCTCCCAATATATGGTAGCAGGTATCCGGCACTAGTGAAGTGATAAAATGTATAATGCTCCGGTGCCTTCCAAGGGTATGGCAACCCAGAATATGCAGGCGAATTGGCGGCACTCAGAGACTCAAACAAAGCTGCAGATAGCGTGCTTTATTATCAACGTTTCGGGCCTTAACCCGTCGTCAGGAAATAGCAAACATAGTGTAGAACAAAAAAAGACATTTATACATACACAAATAACACTAAATTACCTGATCCGTCACAGGTGAGTGTGCGCTCCGGGCGCCGGTCTCCACGAATCCCGCCGGAAGATTACCAGCGTGTTCCAGTGTAGACGTCATCCAGGAGCGCCCACTCCCCCGGGCCAATCAGTATGCATCGCGTCCCGTTGCCCCAGCAACGCGGCAACACCACAAGAACACTGTTCTAAAGATTAAAAACAGATTAAAAACAGAACCTTAATAGCTGTCAGCAGATATCATAAAATCCATATACTTGATTGACATATCTTGATTAATTGCATGATAAAACACAGCGATATAAAGACCAAGTGCAAACTAAATAAAGCATTGTAACCCCAAGGAGTCATTTAAGCCCCTAGGAGTCAAGGTTCCCAGAACATGGATCCATTTACTTTCCAATTGCAATGATAAAGTCAGGGACGTCACGAAGTTGAAGAAGCAAACAGTAGCCACTCACTTTCTTAGTCAAAAAACTGGATGTTATAGGTGCTTGGGCTGCACCACATGCAGGTCCCTCATACCTGGTGACACCATAACACATCCATACTCAGGGAAAAAATACAAGATCAGATATGCTCTAACATGTACCACTAGATTTGTCGTATATGTTCTGTCTTGCCCATGTGGACTCAGCTACGTGGGCAAGACAGAAAGACAATTTAAGGAAAGGATGGCGGGTCACAGGTCGGCTATCAGGGCTGCTCTGGAAACAGGCAGCAGTGAACAGCCAGTGGCACGGCATTGTGTGGAAGCCAGACATAGCATTGCCAGCATCAGAACCAAACTAATTGATCATGTTCCGTTCAACATCAGAGGTGGCAATAGAAAAAAACAATTATTGCAATTGGAAAGTAAATGGATCCATGTTCTGGGAACCTTGACTCCTAGGGGCTTAAATGACTCCTTGGGGTTACAATGCTTTATTTAGTTTGCACTTGGTCTTTATATCGCTGTGTTTTATCATGCAATTAATCAAGATATGTCAATCAAGTATATGGATTTTATGATATCTGCTGACAGCTATTAAGGTTCTGTTTTTAATCTGTTTTTAATCTTTAGAACAGTGTTCTTGTGGTGTTGCCGCGTTGCTGGGGCAACGGGACGCGATGCATACTGATTGGCCCGGGGGAGTGGGCGCTCCTGGATGACGTCTACACTGGAACACGCTGGTAATCTTCCGGCGGGATTCGTGGAGACCGGCGCCCGGAGCGCACACTCACCTGTGACGGATCAGGTAATTTAGTGTTATTTGTGTATGTATAAATGTCTTTTTTTGTTCTACACTATGTTTGCTATTTCCTGACGACGGGTTAAGGCCCGAAACGTTGATAATAAAGCACGCTATCTGCAGCTTTGTTTGAGTCTCTGAGTGCCGCCAATTCGCCTGCATATATATATATATATATATATATATATATCTTTATGGACTTTAGGTATGTGGTAAATAGTAGCTAGCCATGGATGTTTCATGTATAAATAATCCAATACTTTCTCACAGATCAAATTATCAGTTTTTGCTGTATTTAATAACTTAAAAAGTTATTTTTTGTATTGAACTCTAGGATCCTCACTTAATTTTTTATAGGTGAATGGATCATCCAGAATTTTATATGCTTCTGTGAGAAATTGTTTATGGTTCTGTATTACAACTGCACCCTCCTTTATCAGCTTGCTTTTTCACAATTGAATTGTCTGTTTTTAGTTGTTTTACTGCCTGATTCTCTATCGGTTTAAGATTACATTTTTTTACTGTTTTGAGCAGAGGTTCTCAAACTCGGTCCTCAGGACCCCACACAGTGCATGTTTTGCAGGTAACCCAGCAGGTGCACAGGTGTATTAATTACTCACTGACACATTTTAAAAGGTCCACAGGTGGAGCTAATTATTTCACTTGCGATTCTGTGAGGAGACCTGCAAAACATGCACTGTGTGTGCCCCCGAGGACTGAGTTTGAGAACCTCTGGTTTTGAGTAATCTTTATATTACCAATATGTGTATTATATATATAACTAATATATATATATATATATATATATATAGCAAATCCAACAAATTCACTCAGGTGGTCTTAAAGAAATATCACTCAGGAGACAGCAACTTTGCAGTCTGCTGTCTCCTGAGTGATATTTCTTTAAGACCACCTGAGTGACTTTGTTGGATTTGCTGTATTATTTTCTTTTTTGGCATCGGGGCATGAATGCTGTGAGAGGAGGGTGTCAGTCTACTGGACTTTGCTATATATATATATATATATACATATATATATACACACACAAAACAAATTAGGCACTAAAAATGTGTATACTGTACAAACAATATATCAAAAATAGAAATAAGTTCATAAGGTGATATTAAAGTGCATAGGAAAATCCAAACGTATGAGATGGCCACGCTCCTCGTTCGGAGACAGGCCAATTCCTTAATTTCTGAAACAAACAAAATACAAGGGTGCCTCCTAGTGCAATAACTTGTAGTCAACACCACTTAGTGCAAATAACTGGACTAAGTGGACCTGTACCATAAAATAATAATAATATATGAATGCGTGTACAATATATATAAGAGAAATTGCTTATCTGAAAAGTCAACCAGCAAATTTACCCAACGTGTTTCGTCAAGATGGAGCTATGTCTCATCACTCAGACTTCCTCTGACTACCCTGAGGAAGTCTGAGTGATAAAACACAGGTCCATCTTGATGAAACGCATTGGGTGAATTTGCTGGTTGACTGTTTTCAGAAAAGCCATTTTTCATCTATGTACTGTATTGTGCGAGCATTGATATATATTATCAGTATTCTACTCATGTAAACAAGACACTACTATGTAAATTTGTTTTCTCTTACGTCCTAGAGGATGCTGCGGTCCACATTAGTACCATGGGGTATAGACGGGTCCACTAGGAGCCACTGGCACTTTAAGAGTTTAACAGTGGCTGGCTCCTCCCTCTATGTCCTCCTCCCAGACTCAGTTTAGAAAATGTGCTGGAGGAGACGGTCACAGCTAGGGGAGCTCCATAGGAGTTTTTCTAGTTTTGTTGTTTTTATTAGAGTTAGGCACAGGGAGGCTGCTGGCAACAGCCTCTCTGCTTCGTGGGACTTAGGGGGGGGAGTAGTGTCCAACCTTGAGAGGTTAATGGCCACTATTTCCGCTGACAGGACACTGAGCTCCTGAGGGTGATGATCATTAGCCGCCCCAGGCGACCGCTCACTCCCGCAGCATGCCGCCACCCCCAAACAGAGCCAGAAGATTCCGGTGGGGAGTGAGTCACCGGCCCCCACAGCAAGCGGGAAACCGGTGTGAAGATGGCGGCAACAGGGTGGGAGCACAGTACTAACTGCGCTCCGGAGGCTCAGCGGTACACAGTGCGGCGCTATGAGGGGCGCCCTGAGCCAGCGCCTATACCCTACACTGGTTAAAAAGGCTGTCAGGGACCTCGATAACGCTGCCAGCATAATTCCTCAGACCAGTATAAAGATGTGAAGAGCGGGAAGCAGTGCCATGTTAAAGGGGCGGAGCTTCTCCTCAGAGCGGACCCAGCAGCGTTCAGCGCCATTTTCCTGCCTGCAGATCCTGTACAGAGATGCTGAGAGGGAGAGCTGTCCCTCCATGCAACTCAGCTATCCTGTGCGGTACCAGGGGGTTGTAGAAGGATGGGGGGGGAAGCTGTGAAATTACTGTGTAGTCTATTAAGGTACACAGTCAGCGCTAGGTAGTTGTATTATATCTACCTAGGGTAGCGCTGTGTGTATGCTGGCTCCTAGCTCTGTGTTTCTCTGTGGCATACTTGGGAGGAAAACTGTGTCTGACATTATCCTCTGTGTGTGTGTGTGTGTGTGTGTGTGTGTGTGTGTTTTCTCACAATTGCCTTTTTTTCTTGCTCAGAAATACCCCTCCCTTTCGAGCACCTGAGTATCACTAAGCTAATTGAGCATCTACCAATATATATGTCTGTTGTGAGAGGCAAAGAGGTTCCTGCATTAGGAGGAGGTGCAGGCCCTGACGTGCCACATGGAGCATTATGGGGTTGTTCCAAGGTAGGTAGCTCTTAGCTTAGACATATTGTAGTAAGGAGCCATTATCATGTGGCTCCTTGCTGGTTAATATTAGACCCAGATTGGGGTAATGGAGGTGTGAGGTGTGGTGCCTCTGGACTGGCTGAGCTGGATGGCTTTAGTGTGGAATACCTTTAAATTCTATTAACACTTTTCACTTATTAATTTTTTAACACTATTTCTCTATTTTAATTACATTTCATGTTTGTATCACCCGCTCTATAGCTTCGGCTTCCTAAATACTAATTTATTAACACTATAGTTTTTTCACTGGTATGCTACGCTGGGCTTTCTGGCTTATGCTGGTGTTTTGGGGTGCCACACCCTGCACCTAGCTATAGCACTAGGGACCCCAAATATACAGAGATGCCTTGATGCGGCTTTGGGGCTTAACCACACATTTGCGCAAATATGTGCAACGAAGATCTCTGAATTCTATTATTATGTGGGATTTATATCTGGTTACTGTTATCATTCAGGGTGCTGGGGGAAACCAATTGCCTTTTTTTCTTGCTCAGAAATACCCCTCCCTTTCGAGCACCTGAATGATATCACTAAGCTAATTGAGCATCTACCAATATATATGTCTGTTTTCTCACAAAGCCATGTCTAGGGACTCTGTGTCTTATGCTGCAGAGGACATTTCTTCTCCAGACGAATCCATTCCATGTACACAGGAATGTAATGCCTTGTCTCAGATTACTATTACTGAGCCTGAGTGGTTGACCTCTATTAAGGGAATGATCTATCAGATCTCTACTAGGGTAGCTCATACTGAGACTGAAACTCAGGTTTTAAAGAAGTCTATGGCAGTTTGGTCAGTTCTGTTCCTATTCCTTCAAAATCCCCTAGCATATACCCACAGAAACGTGCACTTGCCCAGATTATGCAAGTTGACATGCATACTGACTTTGACGCGGCTGACGGTGATAGGGATGTGCTAAGGAGGGGCGGCATCCCTGGTTAAGGGGGTGCAGCTCATGATTGAGGCCATTAGAGATGTATTAAATATTTCTGATACAACACCTGAGCAGGTTGAGGAGGCTTACTTCACAGATAATAAGAAAGCCTTGCTAACCTTCCCTGCGTCTAATGAATTAAACTCTTTGTTTGCAAAGTCCTGGGATACCCCGGGAAAAAAAATTCCAGATCCCCAAGAGGGTTCTGGTTGCTTTTCCCTTCCCTGAGGAGGATAGAAAAAGATGGGAAAACCCACCCATAGTTGACGCATCTGTTTCCAGACTGTCAAAAAAGGTGGTTTTACCTGTACCTGGATCTGCCACGTTAAAAGAACTGGCTGATCATAAGATTAACACTACGCTCAAATCCATATACACTGCTTCAGGGGTGGCATTAAGGCCTACAATTGCCTGTGCATGGATCTCAAAAGCTATAGTAAAGTGGTCAGGCACGTTACTAGAAGACTTAGATACAATGGATAGCAGTGACATTGAACTGTTTTTACGTAACATACAGCATTCTGCGGGGTTCATAGTGGAATCCATGAAGGACCTGGATACGCTGAATGCACGGATATCTTCCATGTCTGTCTCAGCTCGCAGGGGACTCTGGCTACACCAATGGTCGGTGGACGCGGAATCCAGGAGAAGTGTGGAGAACCTACCATACACAGGTCAGGCTCTGTTTGGGGAAGCGTTGGATGCGTGGCTTTCCATGGCAACCACGGGTAAGTCACCCTTTCTTCCCTCAGCTACACCTTCTACGAAGAAACCCTTTTCTTCATCCGCATCGTAGTCCTTTCGGACCGCTAAGACAAACAAGTCCAAGCCCCCTACCACTTTCTTTAGAGGTGGGCGTACAAAATCCAAAAAGCCTGCACCTGCAGGCTCCAAGGACCAGAAGCCTGCTTTTGGTTCCTCAAAATCCTCAGCATGACAGTGGACCACACAGCCTGGAGGACGGTCTGGTGGGTGTGAGGCTCAGATGTTTCAGCCACGTCTGGGTGTCGTCCGGCCTGGACACCTGGGTACAGGATATTGTGTCCCAGGAGTACAGACTGGAGTTTCAAGAACTCCTGCCTCACTGATTCTTCAAATCAGGCTTGCCAGCGTTACTGACAGACAGGGCTGTCCTACAGGAAGCCTTTCAAAAATTGGAAAGGTCAGCGGTCATCGTTACAGTTCCACCGCATATGCAAAACAAGGGTTACTATTCGAACCTTTTCGTGGTACCAAAACCGGATGGTTCGGTCAGACCGATTTTGAACTTGAAATCATTAAACCCTTATTTGAGGGAGTTCAGGTTCAAAATGGAGTCCCTGAGAGCGGTGATCTCAGGTCTACAGGAGGGGGAGTTTCTGTCATCCCTGGATATCAAGGATGCGTACCTCCACATTTAGATTTGGCCACACCAGGCTTATCTCAGGTTTGCACTGTTTTACAGTCACTATCAGTTTCAGGCACTGCCATTCGGTCTCTCCACAGCACCGAGGGTGTTTTCACCAAGGTGATGGCAGAGATGATAGTTCTCCTCCGCAGACAGAGAGTGAACATAATTCCATATCTGGACGATCTGCTGATAAAGGCGTCGACCAGGGAGACCTTGTTGAGGTCCATTACTCTCACGACTCGTCTGCTCAGGGAACATGGTTGGATCCTGAACCTTCCAAAGTCACATTTGGAGCAGACAAGGAGATTGTCTTTCCTGGGGATGATCCTCGACACGGAAGTGCAGAGGGTGTTTCTACCAGAGGAAAAAGCGTTGGTGATTCAAACAATGGTCCGGGATGACCTGAAGCAAGCCCAGGTATCGGTTCATCAGTGCATTCACCTTCTGGGGAAGATGGTTGCCTCCTATGAGGCTCTACAGTACGGAAGATTTCATGCTCGATCCTTCCAACTGGATCTCCTAGACAAGTGGTTGGGGTCTCATCCACATATGCACCTGAGGATACGACTGTCAACGAAAGCAAGGATTTCACTCCTCTGGTGGCTGCAAATGTCTTACCTTCTGGAGGGCCGCAGGTTCGGGATACAGGACTGGATCCTTATAACCACGGACGCAAGTTTCTGGGATTGGGGCGCAGTCACTCAAGGGGAAACCTTCCAAGGAAGGTGGTCAAGTGGGGAAACCTTCCAAGGAAGGTGGTCAAGTCTGGAATCCAGTCTTCCGATAAACATTCTGGAACTAAGAGCCGTATACAATGGTCCTCTCCAAGCGGTACATCTTCTACAAGATCATGCCATTCAAGTACATTCTGACAATGGTGGTCATTCCGAGTTGTTCGCTCGCTAGCTGCTTTTAGCAGCATTGCAAACGCTAGGCCGTTGCCCTCTGGTAGTGTATCTTAGCTTAGCAGAATAGCGAACGAAAGATTAGCAGAATTGCTACTAAATATTTTCTTGCAGTTTCTGAGTAGCTCCAGATCTACTCCTAGATTGCGATCAGCTCAGTCCGTTTAGTTCCTGGTTTGACGTCACAAACACGCCCTGCGTTCGGCCGGCCACTCCTCCGTTTCTCCAGACACTCCTGCGTTTTTCCCTGACAGGCCTGCGTTTTTTAGCACACTCCCGAAAATGCTCAGTTACCACCCAGAAACGCCCCTTTTCCGTCAATCACTCACCGATCAGCAGTGCGACTGAAAAGCGCCGCACAGACAACAGCAAATCTTCTGAGTTTTTACTTAAATAACTAAGCGCATGCGAGCTGCGTACCATGCGCATGTGCATTTAGCAACAAATCGAAGCATAGCGAAAATCGGCAACGAGCGAACAACTCGGAATGACCACCAATGTAACAATGGTGGCCTACATAAGCCGACAGGGCGGAACGAAGGGCAGAGCTGCAATGTCAGAGGTAAAAAGGATCCTCCTCTGGGCAGAAAGGCACGCACTGGCGCTGTCAGCCATCTTCATTCTGGGAGTAGACAACTGGGAAGCGGATTTCCTCAGCAGCAGACACAATCTCCATCTAGGAGAGTGGAGCCTCCATCCGGAGGTGTTCACGGAGGTGAAAAATCTTTGGGGTGTACCTCAAATAGACATGATGGCCTCATGTCTCAACAAGAAGCTTCAGAGGTATTGTTCCAGGTCAAGAGACCCGCAAGTAGTGGCGGTGGATACCCTGGTGACTCTGTGGGTGTTCCAGTCAGTGTACATGCTTCCTCCACTTCCACTCATTCCAAAGGTTCCAAAAATCATAAAGAGAACAAGAGTTCAGGCAATCCTTAATGCTCCGGACTGGCCAAGAAGGGCTTGGTATGCAGATCTACTGGATCTCCTGCTGGAAGATCCGAGGCGTCTTCCTCTTCGGAAGGACCTTCTGCAATAAGGGCCATTCGCTTATCAAGACTTACAATGGCTACGTTTGACGGCATGGAGGTTGAACGCCAGATATTAGCTCGGAAGGGCATTCCGAACAAGGTTATTACTACCCTGATACAGGCTAGGAAAGGAGTTACGTCTAAACATTACCATCGCATTTGGAAAAAGTATGTGTCTTCGTGTGAATCCATGAAGTTTCCTATGGTGGAGATTCAACTGGGACGGTTTCTCCTCTTCCTGCAAGCAGTGGTGGAAATGGGCCTGCGTTTGGGATCCATAAAGGTCCAGATTTCGGCCTTATTCATTTTCTTCCAGAAACAACTGGCTTCCCTTCCTGAGGTTCAGACTTTTTTGAAAGGGGTTCTGCACATCCAGCCTCCCTTTGTGCCACCTACGGCACCCTGGGATCTTAACGTGGTGTTGCAATTCCTCCAGTCGGATTGATTCGAGCCGCTACAGGAAGTTGAGGTCAAGTTTCTCACGTGGAAGGCTGTCACTTTGTTGGCCTTAGCTTCTGCTAGACGTGTGTCAGAGTTGGGGGCTTTGTCTTGTAAAAGTCCCTACTTGATCTTCCATGAAGATAGAGCTGAGCTCCGGACATGTCAGCAATTCCTTCCAAAGGTTGTTTGGCTTTTCATATCAACCAACCTATTGTGGTGCCAGTTGCTACTAACTACTCAATTCCATCAAAGTCCTTGGATGTTGTAAGGGCTCTGAAAATTTATGTGAAGAGGACTGCTCGTCACAGAAAATCGGACTGTTTGTCCTGTACGATCCCAAGAAAATTGGGTGTCCTGCTTCTAAGCAGACTATTTCTCGCTGGATCAGGTTCACTATCCAGCATGCGTTTTCTACGGCAGGATTGCTGTGTCCAACATCTGTTAAGGCCCAATCTACTTGTAAGGTGGGTTCTTCCTGGGCGAATGCCCGTGGTGTCTCGGCTTTACAGCTTTGCAGAGCGACTACTTTGCTGGGTCGAACACGTTTGCTAAGTTCTACAGGTTCGATACTTTGGCCTCTGAGGACCTAAGGTTTGGTCAATCAGTTCTGCAGGAGCCTCCGTGCTCTCCCTCCCGTTCTGGGAGCTTTGGTACATCCCCATGGTCAGAGCCGGATTAAGGCTCTGGGGGGCCCGGGGCACTTCAGAGAGCGAGGCCCCTAATTAAAAGGCAGGCAGCTGATATATATATGTATATGATTATACAGAGACTTGGCTGTCAGCACTGCACTGCTGGAAGGTCTACCACGTGTTCTAAATTGGTTAGACATTATACCCATTTGAATTGCCTTCACTCCTGAGTCTCTGAGTGTCAGGTTCAAGCTGCTGACCGATGAGGTTCCTTATGCTTGTGAACCAGTTAGATTCTATACACATATGAATCTTCCCCATATTCAAATATCTGAATGTCAGACTCAAGCTGATGATATATGAGGTATGGTCCTCGCTGTATCAATCAAGTCCCATTGAAATATTGAAACGTTGTTCATACATCTTTGAATGACCTTTTATGTGCTGACAATATGTTCTGAAATGAAGAGATTTTACCCCTGATGAAGTCTTGGAACAAGACGAAACGCGTTGGGTTATTTATCTATCTATTATCTGATGTTACCTCCGAATCTACAATAAGGAGAAGGAGGAAATCGTAGTGATATATCTACGCTTTTTCCTCATCACTACAAACTGATTGTTCAAATTGTGCGACAAATGTAAATGTATCAACTCTGTATACTTATGAACATTTGTGTCGGGTTTATATGTTGTTCTAATAAATTTTTATGTTAGTATTTGTTATCTGACGTAATTTATCCGGAGAGTACTGTAAGGGTCCGTTTTTAGGTAGGGCGTTGATATAACTCCCTTGGCGCCATCTCCTCTATTTCGTTTCATATATATATATATATATATATATATATATACACACACACACACACATGTATACATACATACACATATAAATACAAATACATATATACACACGCATATACAGTGTGTTTACATATACTGTATATGCACACACAGATATATACACAGATATAGATATATACAGATATATATATATATATATATATATATATACTAACAAACATTTATGCACATATGTATAGACACAAACGTGACGTGAGGCATAATAATACAGCCAGCCAGCCAGCCTTACTTTTGCTGGCAGGCTGCTGTAGCACAGGAGACAGGAGAGGGAGTGTTTGTTCCTCTCCTTCTCCAAACACCGCTCCGTGCTGCTGCCATTCCCTACACTACATTCTCTCATACAGACGGTGACTGAGCCACATGGTGTTACACTATTGGACAGCTGAGCCGTCGCTCAGCTGTCCTGTACTGATAGGCGGCGCCGACGCCACGGCTCAGGTGTTAGGTTGCCAGGGCAACCAAACGGGAGCCGGGAATGCAGCGCAGCGCCGCAGATCGGTAAGAGCTCCGATCTGCGGCGGGGGGGCCCTTTTAGGAAGGGGGGCCCGGGGTACATACCCCCCGGGCCCCCTCCCCCCCTTAACCCGGCTCTGCCCATGGTATTAATGTGGACCCCAGCATCCTCTAGGACGTAAGAGAAAATAGGATTTTAATTACCTACCGGTAAATCCTTTTCTCATAGTCCGTAGAGGATGCAGGGTGCCCGACCAGCGTTTTGTTATCCTGCAGTGGTTACTTGGTCAGTACTGCTTTGTTCTTAGTTAAGTACTGCGTTATAACTTGGTTCAGTAGTATTATTCAGCTGTTGCTGCGTTTTCAAGCTAGTTAGCTTGGTTTGCCTTGTTTGTGTGAGCTGGTGTGAATCTCGCCACTATCTGTGTAAATTCCTTCTCTCGTATGTATGTCCGTCTCCTTGGGCACAGTTTCTAGACTGAGTCTGGTAGGAGGGGCATAGAGGGTGGAACCAGCGCTGTCCCTAGCGCTGTCCCAGATACTACAGCGCATGTGCAGATCTCCGGGAAAATGGTGCAGCGCCCATTTTCCCAGTGATTTTCCTACTGCGCATGCGCAGATCTCCAGGAAAATGGTGGCGCACTATTTTCCCAGTGATTTCGGCAGCGCTGCTGCTGCGGCGCAGGACTCCGGAGGGTGAGTGTTTCAATGAATGGGTGCGGTCTGGGCCCCCCTGGACTCCCAGGGGCCCGAGTGCACCGCACACACTGCACCCATTATAAATACGCCAGTGAGTTGACCTAATGACTGTAGCCCTAATGCATGTGGATCTTCTATATCACACTCAATTCTGACACACATTTTGTTTATCAGTATTTTGTTCTGATTCTAAAAAAAAATTTAGCTAACAGGTTTTTAGTTACCTGTAACCCGCCGTTAGCTGCCACATAAGGCGTACCAATTTCTCAACCAATTGCAAAAAACAAAGGACTTAAATAGCTCTCAACACATTGTACGTTACTCACCTACTAGCATGTGTTGTTCCTTTGGTTATGCTTTGATTGGATGAGGAGCATTACTTGCAAGTTGCAACTACTGTATAACGTTCTCTCATCCTCCCTCTCCTTACAGTATAAATATGTCATTACTATAGTTATTACTTCGCTATGACTTATTGTCAGAGGTGCAATGACTAATTTCTAGACTATCTGCTTTGTCATTAACGTAACTGGTGGCTGCAGTACAATAGCAGTAACACTGTCATCTCCATCACACCAGGAAGCACTGTATTGGGAAGTACTCTGTATGCTGTGAAAATGGGGAAGTAAACCCTGGGATGAAGAAGAGGAAGAAGAGGAGGAAGAAGAGGAGGAAGAAGAGGAGGAGGAGGAGGAAGAGGAAGAAGAAGATCATCACACCAGGAAGCACTGTATTGGGGAAGTAAACCCTGGGATTCTGGAAACCAAGAAGAAAGAAAGAAAAATGAAAGAAAGATTGAAAGAAAAAGAACGGCTATGCAATACTGCACAATTGATATTTGTAAAAAGAATCATTATTATGTCACACAATGGTGGTCATTCCGAGTTGTTTGCTCGTTGCCGATTTTCGCTATGCTACGATTTGTTGCTAAATGCACATGCGCATTGTACGCAGCGCGCATGCGCTTAGTTATTTTAGTAAAAACTTAGCAGTTTTGCTGTTGTTCCTGCGGTGAGTGATTGACATGAATGGGGCGTTTCTGGGTGGTAACTGAGCGTTTTCCGGGAGTGTGCTAAAAAACGCAGGCGTGTCAGGGAAAAACGCGGGAGTGTCTGGAGAAACGGGGGAGTGGCTGGCCGAACGCAGGGCGTGTTTGTGACGTCAAACCAGGAACTAAACGGACTGAGCTGATCGCAATCTAGGAGTAGGTCTGGAGCTACTCAGAAACTGCATGAAAATTTTTAGTAGCAATTCTGCTAATCTTTCGTTCACTATTCTGCTAAGCTAAGATATACTCCCAGAGGGTGGCGGCCTAGCGTATGCAATGCTGCTAAAAGCAGCTAGCGAGCGAACAACTCGGAATGAGGGCCAATGACAGAGGAATTCCCACAATTAGCAATAGTTGCGATAGGAACTAACCAGTAGAAATGTGCAGTTTGGTTTTCCAGAAATCCGATTCCATCCGAATTTTGTGGATCTGAATCAAACCAAAGCCTGGTCTGGATCTCTTGACTCGGTTCGGATCTTCCCACAGTTCGGAATTCGGAATTTAAATCCGAATTTCGGGTTTTATATTAGCAAAATTACATGATTTTACCTGTTTCATCGATTTATGTCAATGATTATCAATCTTTTTTATAGATTTTTTTCTAAACCAAACCAAAAACTAGAGATGTGCACTTGAAATTTTTCGGGTTTTGTGTTTTGGTTTTGGGTTCGGTTCCGCGGCCGTGTTTTGGGTTCGACCGCGTTTTGGCAAAACCTCACCGAATTTTTTTTGTCGGATTCGGGTGTGTTTTGGATTCGGGTGTTTTTTTCAAAAAACACTAAAAAACAGCTTAAATCATAGAATTTGGGGGTCATTTTGATCCCAAAGTATTATTAACCTCAAAAACCATAATTTCCACTCATTTTCAGTCTATTCTGAATACCTCACACCTCACAATATTATTTTTAGTCCTAAAATTTGCACCGAGGTCGCTGGATGACTAAGCTAAGCGACCCTAGTGGCCAACACAAACACCTGGCCCATCTAGGAGTGGCACTGCAGTGTCACGCAGGATGTCCCTTCCAAAAAACACTCCCCAAACAGCACATGACGCAAAGAAGAAAAAAAGAGGCGCAATGAAGTAACTGTGTGAGTAAGCTAAGCGACCCTAGTGGCCGACACAAACACCTGGCCCATCTAGGAGTGGCACTGCAGTGTCACGCAGGATGTCCCTTCCAAAAAACACTCCCCAAACAGCACATGACGCAAAGAAGAAAAAAAGAGGCGCAATGAGGTAGCTGTGTGAGTAAGCTAAGCGACCCTAGTGGCCGACACAAACACCTGGCCCATCTAGGAGTGGCACTGCAGTGTCACGCAGGATGTCCCTTCCAAAAAACCCTCCCAAAACAGCACATGACGCAAAGAAAAAAAGAGGCGCAATGAGGTAGCTGTGTGAGTAAGATAAGCGACCCTAGTGGCCGACACAAACACCGGGCCCATCTAGGAGTGTGTCAAAGTCAGAAAAATGTTTCTATACACATTGCCATATTTGCACCTCACCCTGGTACGCGCTGCGCATGCGTGCGCTTTCCCGTGAAGGCGCATACCCGCTACTGTGTGCACTCGCTCGCACTCGGTATGCGTATTTACGGTAAAGAGTATGTAGTCGTAGCGTGCGACTCATTCGTTACACATTTTTATAAATAATGTATTTTATAGATCATGGTCCCTTTGATAGATTCTGAAAGTTTGGTTAATATAGAATGTCCCTGAACGGAGGGATCCCTCTTTGTATTGTGCGAAGGGTCTAACAGGAGTCATACAGTGGTGTTTGGTACCCATCGGAAGAGTATTTAAATAGCAATATTCCGGTGTTGGTTTGGAGCGGATTAATCGCTCGTGCGAATAGTTATGGACATAAGAAGTTATGTCCATTTATTATTATTTGTTCTTACTTAGTCATGCACCTGAACAGTGGAGACAGGTATCAGTGGGTCTCAAATGGCTCTTTGACCTCAGAGATCCCCCAAACAATAGTTTGCATGTTGGGAGGGCCTCATAACTTTACATGCATAAGGTAAGCACCGGAATAGTAATTGAAGATCAATTGTACTCCAAATCAGTATCTTTCCCGCAGACGGAGTACAATAGTCTTTAATTACACTGAGCTTTGAGACTCAATGAGGAGGGCCAACACCTGTGTTTTCGAATGGATTAGGGTTTGTATCCAGGAGAATGAGGGCTGAGATGTCATTGTCTCAACTGAAAGTGGACATCATGAATATAGAACAAAACCCAGACAGGATTCTGTTTTGTATTCGTCAAACAATAGCTCTCCAGAAGACAGGAATGTGTTGGTCATCACCCATTGTGTTGCATAAACAAGGCCACTGATACAACACAGCCCACCTGTATGAATCAACCTATGACCTTTGTTATAATGCGAAGCCGAATTCCTGCGTCCAATGGACAATGAGATTGTAGGGACCATTGGATTGCATTGTGTGAGTAGCATAAAAGACGGGCCTGTGGCATCCAGCTGGCACTTCTCATCAAACGGTTCTCATTGCTGATAATCGGGAAGCTGGCTGTCCAGAAGCGCTTGCGATCGTTACCCTTGTGCGTAAGTTTCTCTCCGTAATCATTGTCTTTCTGTGAGCCATTTCTCTCATCTCTCTCCCTATCTCTCTCTCTCTCTCTCTCTCCGTCTCTCTCTCTCTCTCCCTTCTCTTTTCTCTCGAATTTTCCCTTGATTAGTATTGTATTGTATTGTATTTCTTGTATAGTTATTTGGTTAGGAAGTCTCTGTTATATTGTAGTGTATCATTTGTACTGTGATTCTTTTTGCAAGTATAATAGTCATAATACAGATAATAGGCTTTGGACCCTAAACAAGTATCTGTGTATTTTCTCATAGTGTTAAGTGTTCACAGAGCGTCGGTGACGCTCAAGCAGCTTTGTAGTTAATCAGGTTACACCAGGTTGCACTTACACATTGTCTCTACATAAAGGTATACTGTGTATCTCATTGTTAAAGGTATAGATATCAAGGTATAGCGTTGTGAGCGTCTGCGCCGCTGGTGATCTCCTCGTGGTCTCGAGCGTCTGCTACGCCATAGCGAATCATTACGTTAGTCAACAGCCAATAGCGTGCCTGCCTGTGATCTCTGGGCCGTGAGCGAACGTGACGCTTGAGCGTCTCGCCTACGGCTAAGCGATCGTTACGCAACTAACGTACCCTTACGGTACTTCTTAAGTAAACAGCGTACAGTGTTCTTAGACCTCATAAAGGGTTGTTTATACGATAAAAGAATTTAGCATTGTCAATTGGGGGCCGTCCAGTCCTTCACATATCTGCACTAGGTAGATCAGCAGACATTATCCCTCAGCAAAGGGCGGGAGGTTGTCTCGCAGTGCTGACGGGATAAGCGTCTGCTTTGCTTAGATAAAGAGTGCTGAAGGAATCCGGGAACCGGAGGTAAGAACAAAACGCTTGTGTTTTTTTAAAAACTGTTTATTTTTCTTCTGTCTTGCGTATATACGCACGCATACATATATATCTGCATTTCTTTTCCATCTGTGTATTTCATTTTTCGTATATCACTATCCTGTTTGCCAGTTTTATAGTTGAAAGAAAAGTGCTAAAAGAGACTTGCTGTTATTTCATAGTTTAAGAATAGAGGTAATAGTTAAAAGTGTAAGACAAACACACAGGTTTGCCTGGGAGATAAGGCAAAGCCAGTGGGGTACGCGGTAGATGATCAGGGATCGTTTACATTGATAAAAGTATATTGTGTTACGGTGGATCTTTGTTTTGCGTACACGTGTCTCTAACAAAGACTAGCGTACGCAATCCAAAGGCCGACGCACGCAGCGTTCATTACGCAACGTAGCGTCCGGTTACGCCCACGTAGCTCAAGTCACGATAAGCGATAATTAGCGCAAAGCGGTAGATAACGCGACGCGGTAAATAACGCAAGTCTATTTTTGGAAATCTGAAATTTAGTTTAACAGATCCTGCTCCTAATTGGTAACACAGCTGGGCTAAAGAAAATTTCTGCGCAGAAATAGATATAGAAACGAAAGTGTACATGTGTTGAGTGAGTGTGTTTTTATTACATAAGTTTATATAACTTAGAGGTTGAACCAAAAAGAAATCGGGTAGGACATACGTGTAAGTGACATATACGGTGGCTAAGGAGGCATCCTTGGTTAAATAAAATATGAGCATTAGAGTATAGCGGACCAGTATACAAGACCAGGAGGTCAGACCAGGAGGTCGTACAGAACAAGACCAGGAGGTCATAAGGAGACAAAGAAGGTCCGCTATAAAGGTACAAGAAGCACAACCCCGGGGGTTGGTGCTAAAACCCATATAGGCCATTGGAAGCTCTGGCTGAAGGAATTCGCAGCCGCAATTTTCGATTCCACTGATCTCTCAGTACATAACAGGTAGTGCTTATGTACTGAACGATTGTACCGCACGTAATTGTGTGCAGTAGTTAGTAATCTGACCTAATACCATTAGAGTAAAGTGGTCACAAACGCTATTTGTACATTCTGACGTGATTTGTGTAATTTTTTATTTTTAAAGGGAAGTTCGCTGGTCACTCAGGAACTATCTAACAACCCCACCTTTACTGGAAAGAGTAAGTGTCCTGCGGGTAACCCTCATATGTTCCAGTAAACAGAAGGTTTTTTGGTAGGGCCCTGTATCGAGTACGCCAGCACCATATCGGTGTGATCAGGTCGTATTGGTCGAGGTGGGCGAGTGAGTGGGGTACTCGGTAAACCGCCACCGCCGGCCTATTTTGAATAATTTGGTTTGCTGTAAGGGTTCGCTGAAGACCGTGATATAAAGATCAAAGGAGTAGTAAGCAACACCTGCAGATTATGGGGGCCAGTTGTTCAGGTAGGGGGCGATCAACCTCGGTTCGGGTTGATTCAGAAGACCGTCCAGTAGGAGCGGCCAGGTACATAATGTGTGAGAAACATGGAAGTCACACAGAAGTTTTATGTGATGAATGGGAAAGAATGACTGTACATGATGGGGAGAAGTTCCCAAATATAGACAGCTTTAGCCCAAAAGTGTTACAAAATTTAAGGAGGAGGATATGTCTCATTGAACCAACAAAGAGACGAAGTAAACATTATGATTATTTGCGGTTATGGCAACAGGAAGGTGAATTACAAAGAGAGTCAATTGACTTTTCTGACTCTTATCTTGAGAAGAGAGACATGGCATCAGGGAGGATTGTGGTTGCGGAGAAAAGCACAAGGTTGAACAATAAAAACGCTCTTAGCAACTGTAGTATAGATCATAAGAATAAGTGTAATAAATGTAACAATGATTATTGTAATGTTGTTGAATGTACAACTATTAACCTATGCAAGTTGCACCCCATGTCAAACTTTCCCCAGGAATACAAACAAGAAAGTGAGCCCAGAACAATGTCGGCACCTCTTCCAGAAGCCATCCTACAAGACATCCAGGTGGACACGATCAAATCGGTAAAGGCAATAATCAAACCCCCTAACGGAGGGTCAGGTGAGGTCGTGTCCACAGGTACGTACAATGTTTTATATCACGCACAAACAAATGTACCCCATATTGTAAGACCAAAACAAGGTGATGTAGCTGAGTTCGATCCGGTCAGGGTGATTGCAGTCCCCAATGGGAAGACTGGCGATCAGGGAACCATTCCCGTCAAGGACAGTGCAATGCGCCATCCCTGGTCCCGGACAGAATTGAGATCAATCATATCTGATTACCCAGATCCTAGGAAAGATCTAACTGTATGATCAAAGATTCACAGAAGGTATATCAACTCCCTAGACAACGACATAATCATGGTATCCAAGGAATCAGGTAGGTACAGGGAAAGCGGTTGATGGTGATGAGCATCCAAGCGTTTGAGGAGGCATCAAATCAGCCAAGACCCCAGTTCACTGACACTTGGAGAAAGCCAAGGATCTGTTACCATTGTAGAAGAGAAGGGCATTATGCCAACAACTGTAATAACCCACATAAAGTTAGACCCCCTAGACCAAGAAATGAGCAAAATTACAACACACACCATTATAATCAGAGATCAGATAGGAGGAATTTTGAGCCACACCCATGATAGGTAGTCAAGAAAGATGAGCATACGACGGATGGTAAGCCTGAGGTAACGGTTAACAAAGTGGGAGGTCATTCACTGAAGACACAGGAATGACCAGGTGAAAAGTTGTAAATGTATTTGTGAAAAATGTTTTTTTTTCTCTCTCTCTCTATCCCCATCTCTGACGAGTAGTGGTAAGAATTCACACATTGCATATCCACTTGGTCCTTGCAGAAGTCTACCAAACCCCAGCATGACCTCCGCCACAATGTATTTCTGGCCAGATACAGACAGTGGAGTAATGCAGGTGCTGGTGGGGAGGGACTGCTCAAGGAGACCATTAGACACATAGATATGACAGCCTAATAAGTCTGACAATGTTTTTCTAATGCTAACAATGTTTTCTTAATGTTGACAATGTTTAAAAAAAAAATGTTTTGTTTCTCTTTTCTTATTGATGGTTATTGTCGAGTTATGTAATGTATATATGCACATGAATTGTTCTCTATCTCTTTTTTTTTTTTTTTGTGTTTTCTCTCTCTTCTCACTCATGTTTCCATGGTTTAAAGATGCTATGTCACCCCTCAGTTGGACCAATGGTAATGCCAGATTTTTGCTCCTTACAGAAAGATCGTCGGTTAGGAAGGGAATATTGCATCACCAGAATGTTCGTTTGGAAGACTGAGAGACAGCACCTTTGAGAGGACAGCAGAACAAGAAGAACAACAAGACGAGAGAACTTATTATCGTAACAAGTTCTCTCCCCCTCAAACTGTTTTCTTATACCCCCTTTACAAATTTCTTCTTTTCTCCTCCTGTAAGATGGACTTGCCCCAAGAGACTGTGATATGGATTTTCCCGTTAACCATGATGTTGACCAGAGCAGTCTGTTTCGGTGAGAGTACCAGTGAGGTCGAGAAAGGATCCAGAAAGGTCCTGATGACTGAGACGGAGGTGTAAATTTCCAATAGCAACCCAATCACCAAGCAAAGGCGAGTACCGGGCACGATCTAACAACCATGTTATCTGTAAACATTTTCTTTGAAGGATTGTTAGTTAAAAAGAAAACTGTATCTGTAGGCTCTGTAACTATAATGCCAATCCAGTTTTAATATCCATATGGACCGGCATCCATTGAGTGACTATCACTCCTTAGTGGGTAACGTATTAAACCAAACAGATTGTTGGGTATGCTCTCAAGTACCTCAGGGTCATAGCAAATCAGGGCTAGTACCATTTCCTTTAACGTTAGGGGAGGTACTTGAGCTAAGTGGTGGGAGACCGGTGGACCGGAGGTTTAACATCTCCAGCCCTCCTAGTTTGAAGCTCCACCAATACCATGTGGATAGGTCCCTCTTATGTTTCAACATCTCCAATCCCCGAAAGCCGGGAAATTGGGAAGTGTCATGGAGCAACTTAACCATGACCTTCTCGCATAGAGCAGATAGAATGCCTACAGATACAGAGCTTGTACGCCACATAGCCAGTAGAGGAAAATCTTTCCGGTATAGATACACCCTAGGAAATAGAATTACTAGAGTTGGAGAAGTATCACCAGGATACTGTGCACATATCGTACAGTCTGATACGTGCATTAAGCAGATGGAAGAATTAGGGTCAGGAGATTTCACCTGGAAGGTTTGTAATATGGTAATGTCCTTCTCTGTCCCATATGTTCTCCCCGATGATGCATATTTCATATGCGGGAGAAAGGCGTACAAGTGGCTTGCCCCAAACTCTGAAGGATTGTGTTATATTGGAAAAGTATTGCCTGAAGTGATGACTGTTACACATGACAAAATGAAGGACATACACCGTGGTGCCCAAGCTCCTTATACTCACACTCATTACGAGCACCGAGTTAAAAGACACCTGTCAGAAAGGTTAGAGCATCCGGCCTCTGATCTAATCCATGAATCCACCGGGATTCAGGTTCTGGTGGCGTTAGATTTCACTCGTACCGCTCGAGGAGTGATGAATTATAGATACATCTCTGCGCTTGCAAATTTGTTAGATAATATCACTGAAATGTATGATGACACGTTTAGATACACTGGAAGAGAACTTCAAGCCTACAAAACAGAACTAGTTCAGCATAGGATGGTTCTTAATTATCTTACAGCAGTAACAGGCGGATATTGTGTTACATTGGCAACACAGTACGGCATAAAGTGTTGCACGTATATCACAAATAGCACCGAGGATCCGGTAGAGGTCATAGACCAAAAGATGGACGATATTCTCCAATTAAAGTGGGAATTTCGCCGAAAACACAATCTCACCCTTGCTGCTGTAGGTAATGAGCTGACTAGTTGGGTGTCATGGTTGAACCCGCGAAATTGGTTCTCCGGTTTGGGAGACTGGGCTCAAGGAGTCATAATGGATGTTGGAAAGTTTCTACTATGTATCTTAGGTGTTGTTATATTTATTGGATTGATATTTAGATGCGGGCAGGCTTTAATGAGGTGCAAACAAAGTACAAGAGTGATGAGTTTGAGGAGTGAGGAAACTGTAATTAACCTGGATTTGATTTATGACCCAATGATAGAAACCATGATGTGATGAAAATGCGATTATAAGGTCCGTTTCTTTCACCTGTTTTTCTGCTTTTCACCAAGGTACAAAGACCCCCTTGGACGAGGATGTTGACGAGACGCTATACAGACAACAGACAAGCACCAAAGATGAAGTTTTGACAACCTATGATATGGACACTTGATGAACTTTGCCATGGATCCCCAGTTTCCCTAGTATTTTTAAACTCACGCTAGCCCAACATTTTTGTAAATCTGATGGCACTGACAAAGCTATTTGCTCATGTCCAAGGAGCAATACAGCGCAAAGAAGACGACTCTCAACAGATACCGAACAAAACTTCAACAACAGATGTACATTTCCCTGACATAGAATATCATTGCATTTCCCATAAGTGTTCTTTATCTTCATTTCTACAACCCTCAGGTAATGACACACATAGTCGATAGGGAATACAGGCACAGATATCAGCAACCACATACTTCCCCCATTCATGTATCATCAACTAAAATGTGCATCCCCATTTTGTTACAACTGAAAGCCGAAATGAGCTCGGTAAAGTTTGACAGCCCATCCACAGACCTGTACCACGGGATAAGAAGGAATTCAAATGTATACTTCGCAATACCTCGAAGCTTGATTTACCACACGTACGGCACGATGATACATGACCCTCCAAACATGGACTCATACACACATGCTTCTGCTTTCTCACTAGGTCATACCCTCTTCACACCTGCTCCACTCTTCTTCCTTACCCCACCATGGAAATCAATTAACCCCTGACTTACATTTTTCTCCTTTTGAAATGTTTTAGAAGGTGGCAGTTATTATTGACTGCCAAAGGGTGGACTGTCAAAGTCAGAAAAATGTTTCTATACACATTGCCATATTTGCACCTCACCCTGGTACAGCGCGTACCAGGGTGAGGTGCAAATATGGCAATGTGTATAGAAACATTTTTCTGACTTTGACAGTCCACCCTTTGGCAGTCAATAATAACTGCCACCTTCTAAAACATTTCAAAAGGAGAAAAATGTAAGTCAGGGGTTAATTGATTTCCATGGTGGGGTAAGGAAGAAGAGTGGAGCAGGTGTGAAGAGGGTATGACCTAGTGAGAAAGCAGAAGCATGTGTGTATGAGTCCATGTTTGGAGGGTCATGTATCATCGTGCCGTACGTGTGGTAAATCAAGCTTCGAGGTATTGCATGCGTGCGCTTTCCCGTGAAGGCGCATACCCGCTACTGTGTGCACTCGCTCGCACTCGGTATGCGTATTTACGGTAAAGAGTATGTAGTCGTAGCGTGCGACTCATTCGTTACACATTTTTATAAATAATGTATTTTATAGATCATGGTCCCTTTGATAGATTCTGAAAGTTTGGTTAATATAGAATGTCCCTGAACGGAGGGATCCCTCTTTGTATTGTGCGAAGGGTCTAACAGGAGTCATACAGTGGTGTTTGGTACCCATCGGAAGAGTATTTAAATAGCAATATTCCGGTGTTGGTTTGGAGCGGATTAATCGCTCGTGCGAATAGTTATGGACATAAGAAGTTATGTCCATTTATTATTATTTGTTCTTACTTAGTCATGCACCTGAACAGTGGAGACAGGTATCAGTGGGTCTCAAATGGCTCTTTGACCTCAGAGATCCCCCAAACAATAGTTTGCATGTTGGGAGGGCCTCATAACTTTACATGCATAAGGTAAGCACCGGAATAGTAATTGAAGATCAATTGTACTCCAAATCAGTATCTTTCCCGCAGACGGAGTACAATAGTCTTTAATTACACTGAGCTTTGAGACTCAATGAGGAGGGCCAACACCTGTGTTTTCGAATGGATTAGGGTTTGTATCCAGGAGAATGAGGGCTGAGATGTCATTGTCTCAACTGAAAGTGGACATCATGAATATAGAACAAAACCCAGACAGGATTCTGTTTTGTATTCGTCAAACAATAGCTCTCCAGAAGACAGGAATGTGTTGGTCATCACCCATTGTGTTGCATAAACAAGGCCACTGATACAACACAGCCCACCTGTATGAATCAACCTATGACCTTTGTTATAATGCGAAGCCGAATTCCTGCGTCCAAATGACAATGAGATTGTAGGGACCATTGGATTGCATTGTGTGAGTAGCATAAAAGACGGGCCTGTGGCATCCAGCTGGCACTTCTCATCAAACGGTTCTCATTGCTGATAATCGGGAAGCTGGCTGTCCAGAAGCGCTTGCGATCGTTACCCTTGTGCGTAAGTTTCTCTCCGTAATCATTGTCTTTCTGTGAGCCATTTCTCTCATCTCTCTCCCTATCTCTCTCTCTCTCTCTCTCTCCGTCTCTCTCTCTCTCTCCCTTCTCTTTTCTCTCGAATTTTCCCTTGATTAGTATTGTATTGTATTGTATTTCTTGTATAGTTATTTGGTTAGGAAGTCTCTGTTATATTGTAGTGTATCATTTGTACTGTGATTCTTTTTGCAAGTATAATAGTCATAATACAGATAATAGGCTTTGGACCCTAAACAAGTATCTGTGTATTTTCTCATAGTGTTAAGTGTTCACAGAGCGTCGGTGACGCTCAAGCAGCTTTGTAGTTAATCAGGTTACACCAGGTTGCACTTACACATTGTCTCTACATAAAGGTATACTGTGTATCTCATTGTTAAAGGTATAGATATCAAGGTATAGCGTTGTGAGCGTCTGCGCCGCTGGTGATCTCCTCGTGGTCTCGAGCGTCTGCTACGCCATAGCGAATCATTACGTTAGTCAACAGCCAATAGCGTGCCTGCCTGTGATCTCTGGGCCGTGAGCGAACGTGACGCTTGAGCGTCTCGCCTACGGCTAAGCGATCGTTACGCAACTAACGTACCCTTACGGTACTTCTTAAGTAAACAGCGTACAGTGTTCTTAGACCTCATAAAGGGTTGTTTATACGATAAAAGAATTTAGCATTGTCAAGTGGCACTGCAGTGTCTCACGCAGGATGTCCCTTCCAAAAAACCCTCCCCAAAAGGCACATGACGCAAAGAAAAAAAGAGGCGCAATGAGGTAGCTGTGTGAGTAAGATAAGCGACCCTAGTGGCCGACACAAACACCGGGCCCATCTAGGAGTGGCACTGCAGTGTCACGCAGGATGTCCCTTCCAAAAAACCCTCCCCAAACAGCACATGACGCAAAGAAAAAAAGAGGCGCAATGAGGTAGCTGTGTGAGTAAGCTAAGCGACCCTAGTGGCCGACACAAACACCGGGCCCATCTAGGAGTGGCACTGCAGTGTCACGCAGGATGTCCCTTCCAAAAAACCCTCCCCAAACAGCACATGACGCAAAGAAAAAAAGAGGCGCAATGAGGTAGCTGTGTGACTAAGCTTAGCGACCCTAGTGGCCGACACAAACACCGGGCCCATCTAGGAGTGGCACTGCAGTGTCACGCAGGATGGCCCTTCCAAAAAACACTCCCCAAACAGCACATGACGCAAAGAAGAAAAAAAGAGGCGCAATGAGGTAGCTGTGTGAGTAAGCTAAGCGAACCTAGTGGCCGACACAAACACCTGGCCCATCTAGGAGTGGCACTGCAGTGTCACGCAGGATGTCCCTTCCAAAAAACCCTCCCCAAACAGCACATGACGCAAAGAAAAAAAGAGGCGCAATGAGGTTGCTGTGTGACTAAGCTTAGCGACCCTAGTGGCCGACACAAACACCGGGCCCATCTAGGAGTGGCACTGCAGTGTCACGCAGGATGGCCCTTCCAAAAAACACTCCCCAAACAGCACATGACGCAAAGAAGAAAAAAAGAGGCGCAATGAGGTAGCTGTGTGAGTAAGCTAAGCGACCCTAGTGGCCGACACAAACACCTGGCCCATCTAGGAGTGGCACTGCAGTGTCACGCAGGATGTCCCTTCCAAAAAACCCTCCCCAAACAGCACATGACGCAAAGAAAAAAAGAGGCGCAATGAGGTAGCTGTGTGAGTAAGATAAGCGACCCTAGTGGCCGACACAAACACCGGGCCCATCTAGGAGTGGCACTGCAGTGTCTCACGCAGGATGTCCCTTCCAAAAAACCCTCCCCAAACAGCACATGACGCAAAGAAAAAAAGAGGCGCAATGAGGTAGCTGTGTGAGTAAGATAAGCGACCCTAGTGGCCGACACAAACACCGGGCCCATCTAGGAGTGGCACTGCAGTGTCACGCAGGATGTCCCTTCCAAAAAACCCTCCCCAAACAGCACATGACGCAAAGAAAAAAAGAGGCGCAATGAGGTAGCTGTGTGAGTAAGCTAAGCGACCCTAGTGGCCGACACAAACACCGGGCCCATCTAGGAGTGGCACTGCAGTGTCACGCAGGATGTCCCTTCCAAAAAACCCTCCCCAAACAGCACATGACGCAAAGAAAAAAAGAGGCGCAATGAGGTAGCTGTGTGAGTAAGATAAGCGACCCTAGTGGCCGACACAAACACCGGGCCCATCTAGGAGTGGCACTGCAGTGTCACGCAGGATGTCCCTTCCAAAAAACCCTCCCCAAACAGCACATGACGCAAAGAAAAAAAGAGGCGCAATGAGGTAGCTGTGTGACTAAGCTTAGCGACCCTAGTGGCCGACACAAACACCGGGCCCATCTAGGAGTGGCACTGCAGTGTCACGCAGGATGTCCCTTCCAAAAAACCCTCCCCAAACAGCACATGACGCAAAGAAAAAAAGAGGCGCAATGAGGTAGCTGTGTGAGTAAGATAAGCGACCCTAGTGGCCGACACAAACACCGGGCCCATCTAGGAGTGGCACTGCAGTGTCACGCAGGATGTCCCTTCCAAAAAACCCTCCCCAAACAGCACATGACGCAAAGAAAAAAAGAGGCGCAATGAGGTAGCTGTGTGACTAAGCTTAGCGACCCTAGTGGCCGACACAAACACCGGGCCCATCTAGGAGTGGCACTGCAGTGTGTCACGCAGGATGTCCCTTCCAAAAAACCCTCCCCAAACAGCACATGACGCAAAGAAAAAAAGAGGCGCAATGAGGTAGCTGTGTGACTAAGCTTAGCGACCCTAGTGGCCGACACAAACACCGGGCCCATCTAGGAGTGGCACTGCAGTGTCTCACGCAGGATGTCCCTTACAAAAAACCCTCCCCAAACAGCACATGACGCAAAGAAAAAAAGAGGCGCAATGAGGTAGCTGTGTGACTAAGCTTAGCGACCCTAGTGGCCGACACAAACACCGGGCCCATCTAGGAGTGGCACTGCAGTGTCACGCAGGATGGCCCTTCCAAAAAACACTCCGCAAACAGCACATGACGCAAATAAAAATGAAAGAAAAAAGAGGTGCAAGATGGAATTGTCCTTGGGCCCTCCCACCCACCCTTATGTTGTATAAACAGGACATGCACACTTTAACCAACCCATCATTTCAGTGACAGGGTCTGCCACACGACTGTGACTGAAATGACGGGTTGGTTTGGACCCCCACCTAAAAAGAAGCAATTAATCTCTCCTTGCACAAACTGGCTCTACAGAGGCAAGATGTCCACCTCATCATCATCCTCCGATATATCACCGTGTACATCCCCCTCCTCACAGATTATCAATTCGTCCCCACTGGAATCCACCATCTCAGCTCCCTGTGTACTTTGTGGAGGCAATTGCTGCTGGTCAATGTCTCCACGGAGGAATTGATTATAATTCATTTTAATGAACATCATCTTCTCCACATTTTTTGGATGTAACCTCGTACGCCGATTGCAGACAAGGTGAGCGACGGCACTAAACACTCTTTCGGAGTACACACTTGTGGGAGGGCAACTTAGGTAGAATAAAGCCAGTTTGTGCAAGGGCCTCCAAATTGCCTCTTTTTCCTGCCAGTATAAGTACGGACTGTGTGACGTGTCTACTTGGATGCGGTCACTCATATAATCCTCCACCATTCTTTCAATGGTGAGAGAATCATATGCAGTGACAGTAGACGACATGTCCGTAATCGTTGTCAGGTCCTTCAGTCCGGACCAGATGTCAGCATCAGCAGTCGCTCCAGACTGCCCTGCATCACCGCCAGCGGGTGGGCTCGGAATTCTGAGCCTTTTCCTCGCACCCCCAGTTGCGGGAGAATGTGAAGGAGGAGATGTTGACAGGTCGCGTTCCGCTTGACTTGACAATTTTCTCACCAGCAGGTCTTTGAACCCCAGCAGACTTGTGTCTGCCGGAAAGAGAGATCCAAGGTAGGCTTTAAATCTAGGATCGAGCATGGTTGCCAAAATGTAGTGCTCTGATTTCAACAGATTGACCACCCGTGAATCCTTGTTAAGCGAATTAAGGGCTCCATCCACAAGTCCCACATGCCTAGCGGAATCGCTCTGTGTTAGCTCCTCCTTCAATGTCTCCAGCTTCTTCTGCAAAAGCCTGATGAGGGGAATGACCTGACTCAGGCTGGCAGTGTCTGAACTGACTTCACGTGTGGCAAGTTCAAAGGGCATCAGAACCTTGCACAACGTTGAAATCATTCTCCACTGCGCTTGAGACAGGTGCATTCCACCTCCTATATCGTGCTGAATTGTATAGGCTTGAATGGCCTTTTGCTGCTCCTCCAACCCCTGAAGCATATAGAGGGTTGAATTCCACCTCGTTACCACTTCTTGCTTCAGATGATGGCAGGGCAGGTTCAGTTGTTTTTGGTGGTGCTCCAGTCTTCTGTACGTGGTGCCTGTACGCCGAAAGTGTCCCGCAATTCTTCTGGCCACCGACAGCATCTCTTGCACACCCCTGTCGTTTTTTTAAAAATTCTGCACCACCAAATTCAAGGTATGTGCAAAACATGGGACGTGCTGGAATTTGCCCATATTTAATGCACACACAATATTGCTGGCGTTGTCCGATGCCACAAATCCACAGGAGAGTCCAATTGGGGTAAGCCATTCCGCGATGATCTTCCTCAGTTGCCGTAAGAGGTTTTCAGCTGTGTGCGTATTCTGGAAAGCGGTGATACAAAGCGTAGCCTGCCTAGGAAAGAGTTGGCGTTTGCGAGATGCTGCTACTGGTGCCGCCGCTGCTGTTCTTGCGGCGGGAGTCCATACATCTACCCAGTGGGCTGTCACAGTCATATAGTCCTGACCCTGCCCTGCTCCACTTGTCCACATGTCCGTGGTTAAGTGGACATTGGGTACAGCTGCATTTTTTAGGACACTGGTGAGTCTTTTTCTGACGTCCGTGTACATTCTCGGTATCGCCTGCCTAGAGAAGTGGAACCTAGATGGTATTTGGTAACGGGGGCACACTGCCTCAATAAATTGTCTAGTTCCCTGTGAACTAACGGCGGATACCGGACGCACGTCTAACACCAACATAGTTGTCAAGGCCTCAGTTATCCGCTTTGCAGCAGGATGACTGCTGTGATATTTCATCTTCCTCGCAAAGGACTGTTGGACAGTCAATTGCTTACTGGAAGTAGTACAAGTGGTCTTCCGACTTCCCCTCTGGGATGACGATCGACTCCCAGCAGCAACAACAGCAGCGCCAGCAGCAGTAGGCATTACACTCAAGGATGCATCGGAGGAATCCCAGGCAGGAGAGGACTCGTCAGAATTGCCAGTGACATGGCCTGCAGGACTATTGGCATTCCTGGGTAAGGAGGAAATTGACACTGAGGGAGTTGGTGGGGTGGTTTGCGTGAGCTTGGTTACAAGAGGAAGGGATTTACTGGTCAGTGGACTGCTTCCGCTGTCACCCAAAGTTTTTGAACTTGTCACTGACTTATTATGAATGCGCTGCAGGTGACGTATAAGGGAGGATGTTCCGAGGTGGTTAACGTCCTTACCCCTACTTATTACAGCTTGACAAAGGCAACACACGGCTTGACACCTGTTGTCCGCTTTTCTGTTGAAATACTTCCACACCAAAGAGCTGATTTTTTTGGTATTTTCACCAGGCATGTCAATGGCCATATTCCTCCCACGGACAACAGGTGTCTCCCCGGGTGCCTGACTTAAACAAACCACTTCACCATCAGAATCCTCCTGGTCAATTTCCTCCCCAGCGCCAGCAACACCCATATCCTCCTCATCCTGGTGTACTTCAACACTGACATCTTCAATCTGACTATCAGGAACTGGACTGCGGGTGCTCCTTCCAGCACTTGCAGGGGGCGTGCAAATGGTGGAAGGCGCAAGCTCTTCACGTCCAGTGTTGGGAAGGTCAGGCATCGCAACCGACACAATTGGACTCTCCTTGTGGATTTGGGATTTCGAAGAACGCACAGTTCTTTGCGGTGCTTTTGCCAGCTTGAGTCTTTTCATTTTTCTAGCGAGAGGCTGAGTGCTTCCATCCTCATGTGAAGCTGAACCACTAGCCATGAACATAGGCCAGGGCCTCAGCCGTTCCTTGCCACTCCGTGTGGTAAATGGCATATTGGCAAGTTTACGCTTCTCCTCCGACAATTTTATTTTAGGTTTTGGAGTCCTTTTTTTTACTGATATTTGGTGTTTTGGATTTTACATGCTCTGTACTATGACATTGGGCATCGGCCTTGGCAGACGACGTTGCTGGCATTTCATCGTCTCGGCCATGACTAGTGGCAGCAGCTTCAGCACGAGGTGGAAGTGGATCTTGATCTTTCCCTAATTTTGGAACCTCAACATTTTTGTTCTCCATATTTTAATAGGGACAACTAAAAGGCACCTCAGGTAAACAATGGAGATGGATGGATACTAGTATACTTATGGATGGACTGCCGAGTGCCGACACAGAGGTAGCTACAGCCGTGGACTACCGTACTGTGTCTGCTGCTAATATAGACTGGATGATAATGAGATGAAATCAATATATATGTATATATAATATCACTAGTACTGCAGCCGGACAGGTATATATTATATATTTATTATGTAATGACTGATGACGGACCTGCTGGACACTGTCAGCTCAGCAGCACCGCAGACTGCTACAGTAAGCTACTATAGTAGTATGTATAAAGAAGAAAGAAAAAAACAACAACCACGGGTAGGTGGTATACAATTATGGATGGACTGCCGAGTGCCGACACAGAGGTAGCTACAGCCGTGGACTACCGTACTGTGTCTGCTGCTAATATAGACTGGATGATAATGAGATGAAATCAATATATATGTATATATAATATCACTAGTACTGCAGCCGGACAGGTATATATTATATATTTATTATGTAATGACTGATGACGGACCTGCTGGACACTGTCAGCTCAGCAGCACCGCAGACTGCTACAGTAAGCTACTATAGTAGTATGTATAAAGAAGAAAGAAAAAAACAACAACCACGGGTAGGTGGTATACAATTATGGATGGACTGCCGAGTGCCGACACAGAGGTAGCTACAGCCGTGGACTAACGTACTGTGTCTGCTGATAATATAGACTGGATGATAATGAGATGAAATCAATATATATGTATATATAATATCACTAGTACTGCAGCCGGACAGGTATATATTATATATTTATTATGTAATGACTGATGACGGACCTGCTGGACACTGTCAGCTCAGCAGCACCGCAGACTGCTACAGTAAGCTACTATAGTAGTATGTATAAAGAAGAAAGAAAAAAACAACAACCACGGGTAGGTGGTATACAATTATGGATGGACTGCCGAGTGCCGACACAGAGGTGGCTACAGCCGTGGACTAACGTACTGTGTCTGCTGATAATATAGACTGGATGATAATGAGATGAAATCAATATATATGTATATATAATATCACTAGTACTGCAGCCGGACAGGTATATATTATATATTTATTATGTAATGACTGATGACGGACCTGCTGGACACTGTCAGCTCAGCAGCACCGCAGACTGCTACAGTAAGCTACTATAGTAGTATGTATAAAGAAGAAAGAAAAAAACAACAACCACGGGTAGGTGGTATACAATTATGGATGGACTGCCGAGTGCCGACACAGAGGTAGCTACAGCTGTGGACTAACGTACTGTGTCTGCTGCTAATATAGACTGGATGATAATGAGATGAAATCAATATATATGTATATATAATATCACTAGTACTGCAGCCGGACAGGTATATATTATATATTTATTATGTAATGACTGATGACGGACCTGCTGGACACTGTCAGCTCAGCAGCACCGCAGACTGCTACAGTAAGCTACTATAGTAGTATGTATAAAGAAGAAAGAAAAAAACAACAACCACGGGTAGGTGGTATACAATTATGGATGGACTGCCGAGTGCCGACACAGAGGTAGCTACAGCCGTGGACTAACGTACTGTGTCTGCTGCTAATATAGACTGGATGATAATGAGATGAAATCAATATATATGTATATATAATATCACTAGTACTGCAGCCGGACAGGTATATATTATATATTTATTATGTAATGACTGATGACGGACCTGCTGGACACTGTCAGCTCAGCAGCACCGCAGACTGCTACAGTAAGCTACTATAGTAGTATGTATAAAGAAGAAAGAAAAAAACAACAACCACGGGTAGGTGGTATACAATTATGGATGGACTGCCGAGTGCCGACACAGAGGTAGCTACAGACGTGGACTAACGTACTGTGTCTGCTGCTAATATAGACTGGATGATAATGAGATGAAATCAATATATATGTATATATAATATCACTAGTACTGCAGCCGGACAGGTATATATTATATATTTATTATGTAATGACTGATGACGGACCTGCTGGACACTGTCAGCTCAGCAGCACCGCAGACTGCTACAGTAAGCTACTATAGTAGTATGTATAAAGAAGAAAGAAAAAAAAAAAACACGGGTAGGTGCTAGGTGGTATACAATATTATATATATATTATATACAATTATATATATATATATATATATATATAATATATATTAAACTCATAAACTGGTGGTGATTTATTAAACTGGTGGTCAGGTCACTGGTCACACTATCAGCAACTTGCAAGTAGTACTCCTGAGTCCTAAGCAGACAATCACAATATATATTATACTGGTGGTCAGTGTGGTCACAAACAATGGCAGTGTGGCTGGCACTCTGGCAGCAAAAGTGTGCACTGTACGTTATATGTACTCCTGAGTCCTGAGTCCTGCTCTCAGACTCTAACTGCTCCCCACTGTCAGTGTCTCCCCCACAAGTCAGATAATACAGTCACACTATCTCTCTCTATCACTTCAGCAAGTACTAGTAGTAGTAGTACTCCTCCTAATGCTCCCCAAATTACTACTGTGTCTCTCTCTGTCTCACTCTCTTCTCAAATCTCTATAAACGGAGAGGACGCCAGACACGTCCTCTCCCTATGAATCTCAATGCACGTGTGAAAAATGGCGGCGACGCGCGGCTCCTTATATAGAATCCGAGTCTCGTGATAGAATCCGAGCCTCGCGAGAATCCGACAGCGTGATGATGACGTTCGGGCGCGCTCGGGTTAACCGAGCAAGGCGGGAAGATCCGAGTCGCTCGGACCCGTGTAAAAAAACATGAAGTTCGGGCGGGTTCGGATTCCGAGGAACCGAACCCGCTCATCTCTACCAAAAACCTGAATCCAAACCAAAAGACTTAAGGGTGGTTTGCCAAAACCAGAACACAATGATGAAATATAACCAAAACCAAAACATGGTGGTCCGCGGACATCTCTACTAACCAGTCAGCAAAAACACGGAAAACTGGTGCATAAATGTCTGTGGTACCGTACACCAAATCAAGGGGGTGATTCAGACCTGATTGCTGCTGTGCGTTTTTGCACAGTGGCCTATCAGCAATAAACTGCGCATGCGTATGCACCGCAATGCGCACGCACATCGGCCAACAACAATAGGCATTGCCGGTCAGCGACAGGATGGTGATTGACAGGAAGAGGCCATTTGTGGGTGGTAACTGACCATTTTCTGGGAGTGTCAGGAAAAACGCCGGCTTACCCAAGCGTTTTCAGGGAGGGTGTCTGACGCCAGCTCCGGCCCTGATCAGCCTGTTCTCATCGCACTGGAGGAGTAAGTCCTGGGCTGCGCACACACTGCACACACTGAATTTTTGCAGCTCGGCGTACACATGCGATCGCACACTTGCACGGCGAATTTACACTCCCCTTTGGGCGGCGACTATCTGAACGCAGGACAGCAAAGTTAGCAGCCCAGCAATCAGGTCTGAATCACCCCCTAAGACCCATTGTATGAAATGTAAATTATGCCCAGCTGTCCCATCTGTCATGAATTGTGAATGGAAGGAGACTGTTCTACTCATAATCGTATGAGCTCTATTTGTAGGCTACAAATTCTACGAAATGTGAATTTGCAAATACAGGGCCTCATTCTGAGTGGGTTATCGCGGTGTGCACATCTTGTGTATCTCATCATACCGGGCATGCGCCATAGAAAGAGTTCAGGTACTGCGAATGCGCCAAATTTGGCATGTGCCTTCAGACTCTGCTCTTCAGAAGAGGTTCTCTTGAATACCGCACCAACTCGTCAGTGAGTAATTAACATCTTTAAAAAAGAGAAGAAAATTAATCTAGATCCCCAAAGGAATCCAGAATTACTTACATCCTTACTATAAATCAGTGGTCTGGGAACAGGGGTAAATTACCCCAAATGGGGTAAAAATGAAATTCCTGGGGGTAATGGACGGTCGCGCTGCCGAGACACAGCCCCATCCAGCGTCGGCCGGCTCGCGATGTGACGTGCTAACGTCACACCGCGCTCCCTCATGCCCGCCCGTCCTGCGCTGTCCTCCTGCCCGCAGCGAGCCAACTTGAAGTGTTCTGTGGCTGACTGCTGACGAAGTTCCGCAGGATCAGAACGTGGCCCACATAACAGTGGGAAAGTCCCACTGACATTACTGAGGTGAGGATGTGACCATCTGTCTCCTAAAAGTCATGTGTCCCCCCCCCCCCCCCCTTCCCCCCTCATCCATCTTCCTTACATTCATTCTGGTGTTTTGCGGAGAAAGTGTTAATTAACCCATTCATTGACAAAAAATAATTGGCAAAAATAATAAAAAAATAATAATACATTATATATATATATATATATATATATACACACACACACACAGAAATACCATATAAACAGTGATAACCAGTATATATGCTCAATAATTAGTGATGTGCACCGGAAATTTTTCGGGTTTTGTGTTTTGGTTTTGGATTCGGTTCCGCGGTCGTATTTTGGATACGGACGCGTTTTGGCAAAACCTCCCTGAAAATTTTTTGTCGGTTTCGGGTGTGTTTTGGATTCGGGTGTTTTTTTACAAAAAACCCTCAAAAACAGCTTAAATCATAGAATTTGGTGGTCATTTTGATCCCATAGTATTATTAACCTCAATTACCATAATTTCCACTCATTTTCAGTCTATTCTGAACACCTCACAATATTATTTTTAGTCCTAAAATTTGCACCGAGGTCGCTGGATGGCTAAGCTAAGCGACACAAGTGGCCGACACAAACACCTGGCCCATCTAGGAGTGGCACTGCAGTGTCAGACAGGATGGCACTTCAAAAAAATAGTCCCCAAACAGCACATGATGCAAAGAAAAAAAGAGGCGCACCAAGGTCGCTGTGTGACTAAGCTAAGCGACACAAGTGGCCGACACAAACACCTGGCCCATCTAGGAGTGGCACTGCAGTGTCAGGCAGTATGGCACTTCAAAAAAATTGTCCCCAAACAGCACATGATGCAAAGAAAAATGAAAGAAAAAAGAGGTGCAAGATGGAATTGTCCTTGGGCCCTTCCACCCACTTTTATGTTGTATAAACAGGACATGCACACTTTAACGAACCCATCATTTCAGCGACAGGGTCTGCCACACGACTGTGACTGAAATGACTGGTTGGTTTGGGCCCCCACCAAAAAAGAAGCAATCAATCTCTCCTTGCACAAACTGGCTCTACAGAGGCAAGATGTCCACCTCATCATCATCCTCTGATTCCTCACCCCTTTCACTGTGTACATCCCCCTCCTCACAGATTATTAAATCGTCCCCACTGGAATCCACCATCTCAGGTCCCTGTGTACTTTCTGGAGGCAATTGCTGGTGAATGTCTTCACGGAGGAATTTATTATAATTCATTTTGATGAACATCATCTTCTCCACATTTTCTGGAAGTAACCTCGTACGTCGATTGCTGACAAGGTGAGCGGCTGCACTAAACACTCTTTCGGAGTACACACTGGAGGGAGGGCAACTTAGGTAGAATAAAGCCAGTTTGTGCAAGGGCCTCCAAATTGCCTCTTTTTCCTGCCAGTATACGTACGGACTGTCTGACGTGCCTACTTGGATGCGGTCACTCATATAATCCTCCACCATTCTTTCAATGGTGACAGAATCATATGCAGTGACAGTAGACGACATGTCAGTAATCGTTGGCAGGTCCTTCAGTCCGGACCAGATGTCAGCACTCGCTCCAGACTGCCCTGCATCACCGCCAGCGGGTGGGCTCGAAATTCTTAGCCTTTTCCCCGCACCCCCAGTTGCGGGAGAATGTGAAGGAGGAGCTGTTGACGGGTCTCGTTCCGCTTGACTTGACAATTTTCTCACCAGCAGGTCTTTGAACCTCTGCAGACTTGTGTCTGCCGGAAAGAGAGATACAACGTAGGTTTTAAATCTAGGATCGAGCACGGTGGCCAAAATGTAGTGCTCTGATTTCTACAGATTGACCACCCGTGAATCCTGGTTAAGCGAATTAAGGGCTCCATCCACAAGTCCCACATGCCTAGCGGAATCGCTCTGTTTTAGCTCCTCTTTCAATGTCTTCAGCTTCTTCTGCAAAAGCCTGATGAGGGGAATGACCTGACTCAGGCTGGCAGTGTCTGAACTGACTTCACGTGTGGCAAGTTCAAAGGGTTGCAGAACCTTGCACAACGTTGAAATCATTCTCCACTGCGCTTGAGTCAGGTGCCTATATCGTGGGCAGATGTATAGGCTTGAATGGCCTTTTGCTGCTCCTCCATCCTCTGAAGCATATATAGGGTTGAATTCCACCTCGTTACCACCTCTTGCTTCAGATGATGGCAGGGCAGGTTCAGGACTGTTTGCTGGTGCTCCAGTCTTCGGCATGCGATGGCTGAATGCCGAAAGTGGCCCGCAATTCTTCGGGCCACCGACAGCATCTCTTGCACGCCCCTGTCGTTTTTTAAATAATTCTGCACCACCAAATTCAATGTATGTGCAAAACATGGGACGTGCTGGAATTTGCCCAGATGTAATGCACGCACAATATTGGTGGCGTTGTCCGATGTCACAAATCCCCAGGAGAGTCCAATTGGGGTAAGCCATTCTGCGATGATGTTCCTCAGTTTCCGTAAGAGGTTGTCAGCTGTGTGCCTCATATGGAAAGCGGTGATACAAAGCGTAGCCTGCCTAGGAATGAGTTGGCGTTTGCGAGATGCTGCTACTGGTGCCGCCGCTGCTGTTCTTGCTGCGGGAGGCAATACATCTACCCAGTGGGCTGTCACAGTCATATAGTCCTGAGTCTGCCCTGCTCCACTTGTCCACATGTCCGTGGTTAAGTGGACATTGGGTACAACTGCATTTTTTAGGACACTGGTGACTCTTTTTCTGATGTATGTGTACATTTTCGGTATCGCCTGCCTAGAGAAATGGAACCTAGATGGTATTTGGTACCGGGGACACAGTACCTCAAACAAGTCTCTAGTTGCCTGTGAATTAACGGTGGATACCGGAACCACGTTTCTCACCACCCAGGCTGACAAGACCTGAGTTATCCGCTTTGCAGCAGGATGACTGCTGTGATATTTCATCTTCCTCGCAAAGGACTGTTGGACAGTCAATTGCTTACTGGAAGTAGTACAAGTGGTCTTCCGACTTCCCCTCTGGGATGACGATCGACTCCCAGCAGCAACAACAGCAGCGCCAGCAGCAGTAGGCATTACACTCAAGGATGCATCGGAGGAATCCCAGGCTTCAGCACGAGGTGGAAGTGGATCTTGATCTTTCCCTATTTTAACCTCCACATTTTTGTTCTCCATTTTTTAATGTGTGGAATTATATCCCAGTATCAATAGCAATGGCCTACTACTATATATACTGCGCACAACTGAAATGCACCACAGGTATGGATGGATAGTATACTTGACGACACAGAGGTAGGTAGAGCAGTGGCCTTCCGTACCGTACTGCTATATATACTGGTGGTCACTGTCAGCAAACTGCAAAACTAAAATGCACCACAGGTATATAATCTAGATGGATAGTATACTTGACGACACAGAGGTAGGTAGAGCAGTGGCCTTCCGTACTGTACTGCTATATATACTGGTGGTCACTGTCAGCAAACTGCAAAACTAAAATGCACCACAGGTATAGAATCTAGATGGATAGTATACTTGACGACACAGAGGTAGGTAGAGCAGTGGCCTTCCGTACCGTACTGCTATATATACTGGTGGTCACTGTCAGCAAACTGCAAAACTAAAATGCACCACAGGTATAGAATCTAGATGGATAGTATACTTGACGACACAGAGGTAGGTAGAGCAGTGGCCTTCCGTACCGTATTGCTATATATACTGGTGGTCACTGTCAGCAAAACTCTGCACTGTACTCCTCCTATATAATATACTGGTGGTCCCCAGTCCCCACAATAAAGCAGTGTGAGCACAGATATATGCAGCACACTGAGCACAGATATGGAGTGTTTTTCAGGCAGACAACGTATACTGGTGGTCACTGTCAGCAAAACTGTGCACTGTACTCCTCCTATATAATATACCGCTGGTCCCCAGTCCCCACAATAAAGCAGTGTGAGCACAGATATATGCAGAACACTGAGCAGAGATATGGAGTGTTTTTCAGGCAGACAACGTATACTGGTGGTCACTGTCAGCAAAACTCTGCACTGTACTCCTCCTATATAATACAGCTGCTCCCCAGTCCCCACAATTAAGCAGTGTGAGCACAGATATATGCAGCACACTGAGCACAGATATGGAGTGTTTTTCAGGCAGACAACGTATACTGGTGGTCACTGTCAGCAAAACTCTGCACTGTACTCCTCCTATATAATAAAGCTGCTCCCCAGTCCCCACAATTAAGCAGTGTGAGCACAGATATATGCAGCACACTGAGCACAGATATGGAGTGTTTTTCAGGCAGACAACGTATACTGGTGGTCACTGTCAGCAAAACTCTGCACTGTACTCCTTCTATATAATACTGCTGGTCCCCAGTCCCCACAATAAAGCAGTGTGAGCACAGATATATGCAGCACACTGAGCACAGATATGGAGTGTTTTTCAGGCAGACAACGTATACTGGTGGTCACTGTCAGCAAAATTCTGCACTGTACTCCTCCTATATAATACAGCTGCTCCCCAGTCCCCACAATTAAGCAGTGTGAGCACAGATATATGCAGCACACTGAGCACAGATATGGAGTGTTTTTCAGGCAGACAACGTATACTGGTGGTCACTGTCAGCAAAACTCTGCACTGTACTCCTCCTATATAATACAGCTGCTCCCCAGTCCCCACAATTAAGCAATAAGCACAAATATTTGCATCAAGATTAATAAACGGAGAGGACGCCAGTCACGTCCTCTCCCTAACATTTCCAATGCACGAGTGAAAATGGCGGCGACGCGCGGCTGCTTATATAGAATCCGAATCTCGCGAGAATCCGACAGCGGGATGATGACGTTCGGGCGCGGTCGTGTTAACCGAGCCATACGGGAGAATCCGAGTATGCCTCGGACCCGTGTAAAATGGGTGAAGTTCGGGGGGGTTCGATTTCCGAGGAACCGAACCCGCTCATCACTAACAATAATATATGATTTCCTTCCTTTCAAATCAAGGGGGTAACGTCGGCGTTTCTAAATATGTTTTGGGGTAAAAGGTAAAAAAGTTCCCTGACCCCTGCTATAAATGGAGGAACAGTAGAACTTAGAGAATTTCACAAACTGGAAAGGCCACGTACAAATTCACTCAAATGTACCTAACACCTAACAAGTACATTTAACCCCACTTCCAAACTGGAAGACACAACCTGCTTTGCTATCAGGACCGTTTTATAAAAAACTGGCAAGCTGGTGGGTGTTCTCTAATATATAAAGTCATTTTATAATCCTGTAATATAGGGCATTATAATGTTACATAATAGGAACTGGGGCTGTGTAATGTGACACAACATGAAGTGGATGCACTATAGTATGGTATAATAGGAACTGGCAGCACTGTGATGTGGCATAATATGAACTGGAGATACTGTATGTCATAATGTGAATTGGGGGTACTGTGTGGCATAATGTGTACTGGCAGCCCTACAATCTGACATAACGGGAACTAGGGCACTACTATGGTTCATAAAATAATCTAGGGCACTGCTATGGGACATAACACTAACTAAGGCACTACCATGGTTCAGGAAATGAACTAGGGCACTATTATTGGGCATACAATGAATAACTGCTGCGGAGAGTTGTCTCTCTAGAAACACTGGGACAGGAACCCCTTTAAAATGTTGCTATTGGGCCCATACAGTTCTGGCTACATCCCTGAACAAGACCGTTACTGGCATTTTCCAGTTACCCAAGGAGACGTCTGGAAGGGTGATGGTTGCTGCAACTGGGGTGGCTAGGTTTTGCTGGTGGATCTGGTCCTGCCTAGGGAATGAGTTCATTGAAAAAAAAACAAAAAACGCTACCCATGAGGTGTAGCAAGCAGTTATGTCACCCAGGCCCAGAGACAGGGGAGGGGACTAGGGGTCACCTGTATTGGGCCCTGAGTATCCGAGAGGCCCTAAGAGTCCCATGGCTCCAAATCAACCAATGGTAGCCAATGTTAGTGATAGAGTTCTATTAGTGTTCCAGGAAAAACATAATGAGGAGAGACTTTGACATGACAGAGTTAAGGAATAAACCCCAACTGGAAATACCCCCTGCTCACCCCTCTTCCTTCCCAGCTCCAAGTCCCTGCAGTGTGGTCTTAAGATGTCACGCGCAGTTCGGGACTTGACATGGGATGCAAGAGCATGGTCATGCCACAGACTGCACCACACCTGTACACTATCCACCTGAGAGCTAGTGAGCTACACCTGTATTGTACACAGCAGGACCATCTGGAATATGGAATTCCTGGCAGATGCTGTATACAGCAGTACAGTGTGAGTCTGACTTTCACTGACAGGCCTACATGTAACAGCTGAGCGACTAGTACACAGGTACTGTACCAGCCAATCAGGTCCTAACTGCCATGTTACAGGCTGTTTGAAAAATGGCAGGAAGAAGCTGATTCATAGTTTAGCTCTCACCACTTTATCAAGCTCCAAGGCTTAGTACATCTCCTCACCAGAGACTGGATTGACTTTATGTTTGTATGGGAACAATGAGTGCTTCCAAGGCAATTCATTAAATCGCTATGCTAAATCACCGGACTGTGGGAGAGTCCTCTCGTATCAGGACCATACCTCTTTGCAAGGTTGTATGAAGTGATGATGAAGAAGCAGTCTCGTAACTAGCCACTCAGGTGGACCATGAAAAGTGTGAAAGCAGATGTCTGCTCCGGCCAAATGTATCCATGATCAAGTGTATATGTGCCACAAGGGTCAGCTGAGATTGCCAAGGAACAAAGCTTGTCACGTTAATCACAGTATTGCAAGTTATCATAGTCTTTGGAGCAAGACTCAGCCAACCTGATGACAGTTCCAAAAGTAAGAAAAAATCCATCTCAATCGTACACATTGACGCAATAAAGAGTGCATGGTGTGAGGTGTACAAGGGCCCCTCGGTGCAGGGGGCCTACACCCCACATCCTGCTCCCATTGATTTCTACGTACACCTCTGGATTCCTGCAGCAGCCATCGCTTCATACAGAACTCACCAAGAATATGGTGCAGTCAGAGGCGGGACTACTGCCAGTGCAACCAGTGCGTTGCACTGGGGCACGCCACTGTCCAGGGACCCAAAGCATGTAATGAGTCAAACTGACTCATTACATGCCGCTGTGTGCTGCGGGCAATCGCTGCCCGCAGCACACAGCCACCCGGAAAGGAGCGCATCGGACACGGGGGGAAGGAGGAGGAGGGAGGTGGAGGAGGGAGCTGCAGCAGCGCTGTGTTATAGGTTGAGGCGCTGCTGCTGCTGTCCCTCTGCTTCACTATAGGCTGTCTTCCGCCACTTTGAAGCGCATCCCAGCATTCACAGTGGCGGAGAACAGCCTATGGTGAAGGACTGGGACAGCAGCAGCAGCGCCTCCACCAATAACACAGCGATGCTGCAGCTCCCTCCTTCACCTCCCTCCTCCTTCTCTCCTGCCCAGGAATCGTGATCTCTGCTAGAAGCTGCACCGAGGAGCCTGAGCCAGCGGAGACAGTAAGTATAATTCTTTCTTTCTCTTTCTTTCTTTCTTTCTTTCTTTCTTTCTTTCTTTCTTTCTTTCTTTCTTTCTTTCTTTCTTTCTTTCTTTCTTTCCAAAAAGGGGGACTGTCTGCCGTAATGTGTAAAAAGGGGGAATCTGCCTGCCGTAATGTGTAAAAAGGGGACGCTGTCTGCCATAATGTGTAACAAGGGCACGCTGTCTGCCGTAATGTGTGAAAAGGGCACGCTGTCTGCCGTAATGTGTAAAAAGGGCACGCTGTCTGCCGTAATGTGTAACAAGGGCACGCTGTCTGCCGTAATTTGTAACAAGGGCACGCTGTCTGCCGTTATGTGTAAAAAGGGCACGCTGTCTGCCGTTATGTGTAAAAATGGCACGCTGACTGCCGTTATGTGTAAAAAAAAGGGCACGCTGTCTGCCGTTATGTGTAAAAAGGGGACTCTGTCTGCCGTAATGTGTAAAAAGGGCACGCTGTCTGCCGTAATGTGTAACAAGGGCACGCTGTCTGCTGTAATGTGTAACAAGGGCACGCTGTCTGCCGTTATGTGTAAAAAGGGCACGCTGTCTGCCGTTATGTGTAAAAAGGGCACGCTGTCTGCCGTTATGTATAAAAAGGGGATGCTGTCTGCCGTTATGTGTAAAAAGGGCACGCTGTCTGCCGTTATGTGTAAAAAGGGGACGCTGTCTGCCGCTATGTGTAACAAGGGCACGCTGTCTACTGTTATGTGTAAAAAGGGGATGCTGTCTGCCGTTATGTGTAAAAAGGGCACGCTGTCTGCCATTATGTGTAAAAAGGGCACGCTGTCTGCCATTATGTGTAAAAAGGGGACGCTGTCTGCCGTTATGTGCAAAAAGTGCACGCTGTCTGCCGCTATGTGTAACAAGGGCACGCTGTCTGCCTTTATGTGTAAAAAGGGCACGCTGTCTGCCGTTATGTGTAAAAAGGGGACGCTGTCTGCCGTTATGTATAAAAAGGGGACGCTGTCTGCCGTTATGTGTAAAAAGGGGACGCTGTCTGCCGCTATGTGTAACAAGGGCACGCTGTCTGCCGTTATGTGTAAAAAGGGGATGCTGTCTGCCGTTATGTGTAAAAAGGGGACGCTGCCTGCCGTTATGTGTAAAAAAAAAAGGGCACGCTGTCTGCCGTTATGTGTAAAAAGGGCACGCTGTCTGCCGTAATGTGTAAAAAGGGCACGCTGTCTGCCGTAATGTGTAACAAGGGCACTCTGTCTGCCGTAATGTGTAACAAGGGCACGCTGTCTGCCGTTATGTGTAAAAAGGGCACGCTGTCTGCCGTTATGTGCAAAAATGGCACGCTGGGGTAAATTTACTAAGATTCGTGTTTTCCCGTTTGAGGTCAAAGTTCAATCACGAATGACATCGAAAGTGTAAATATGCAACTTTTTGAATTGATTACGACTAATTTACTAAGCTGCCGTATTATGCATTTTCGGGTTTTCCGATGTCGATGTCATTCGTTTTTTTTGGCAGTGTTTTACGTGAGTGACTTGTAAAACACTGCCGACTTTAATACAATGAATCTCGGCCGGATCTGAGAGATCCGTGCTGGGCTTCATTGTGCACTTTGTTATAAAAAAAAATAAAGTTTAAATGTAAAAAAAAAATTGCGTGGGGTCCCCCCTCCTAAGGCAAACCAGCCTCGGGCTCTTTGAGCCGATCCTGGTTGCAGAAATATGGGAAAAAAATGGACAGGGGTTCCCCCATATTTAAGCAACCAGCATCGGGCTCTGTGCCTGGTCCTGGTTCCAAAAATACGGGGGACAAAAAGAGTAGGGGTCCCCCGTATTTTTGAAACCAGCACCGGGCTCCACTAGCTGGACAGATAATGCCACAGCCGGGGGTCACTTTTATACAGTGCCTTGCGGCCGTGGCATCAAATATCCAACTAGTCACCCCTGGCCGGGGTACGCTGGGGGAGTGGGGACCCCTTCAATCAAGGGGTCCCCCCCCCAGCCACCCAAGGGCCAGGGGTGAAGCCCGAGGCTGTCCCCCCCCATCCAATGGGCTGCGGATGGGGGGCTGATAGCCTTTGTGATAAGTGTTTGATATTGTTTTTAGTAGCAGTACTACAAGGCCCAGCAAACCTCCCCCACAAGCTGGTACTTGGAGAACCACAAGTACCAGCATGCGGCGGAAAAATGGGCCCGCTGGTATCTGTAGTACTACTACTAAAAAAATACCACAATAAAGACATTACACACACACCTTGACAGTATAACTTTAATACATCCATCCACACCTCCATATACACATACTTACCTTATGTTCCCACGCAGGTCGGTCCTCTTCTCCAGTAGAATCCATGGTGTACCTGTAGAAAAAATTATACTCACATAATCCATGGTTGAAGGCTCCTCTGTAAATCCTTTTGTAATCCACGTACTTGAAAAAATAAAAAAACGGAGACCCGACCACGAATTGAAAGGGGACCCATGTTTTCACATGGGCCCCCTTTCCCCGAATGCCAGAAACCCACTCTGACTGATGTCTAAGTGGGTTTCCTCAGCCAATCAGGGAGCGCCACATTGTGGCACCCTCCTGATCGGCTGTGTGCTCCTGTACTGTCTGACAGGCGGCACACGGCAGTGTTACAATGTAGCGCCTATGCGCTCCATTGTAACCAATGGTGGGAACTTTCAGGTCAGCGGTGAGGTCACTTTCGGTCAACCGCTGACCTGAAAGTTCCCACCATTGGTTACAATGGAGCGCATAGGCGCTACATTGTAACACTGCCGTGTACCGCCTGTCAGACAGTACAGGAGCACACAGCCGATCAGGAGGGTGCTACAACGTGGCGCTCCCTGATTGGCTGAGGAAACCCACTTAGACATCAGTCAGAGTGGGTTTCTGGCATTCGGGGAAAGGGGGCCCATGTGAAAACATGGGTCCCCTTTCAGTTCGTGGTCGGGTCTCCGTTTTTTTATTTTTTCAAGTACGTGGATTACAAAAGGATTTAAAGAGGAGCCTTCAACCATGGATTATGTGAGTATAATTTTTTCTACAGGTACACCATGGATTCTACTGGAGAAGAGGACCGACCTGCGTGGGAACTGGGAACATAAGGTAAGTATGTGTATATGGAGGTGTGGATGGATGTATTAAAGTTATACTGTCAAGGTGTGTGTGTAATGTCTTTATTGTGGTATTTTTTTAGTAGTAGTACTACAGGTACCAGCGGGCCCATTTTTCCGCCGCATGCTGGTACTTGTGGTTCTCCAAGTACCACCTTGCGGGGGAGGCTTGCTGGGCCTTGTAGTACTGCTACTAAAAACAATATCAAACACTTATCACAAAGGCTATCAGCCCCCCATCCGCAGCCCATTGGATGGGGGGGACAGCCTCGGGCTTCACCCCTGGCCCTTGGGTGGCTGGGGGGGGACCCTTTGATTGAAGGTGTCCCCACTCCCCCAGGGTACCCCGGCCAGGGGTGACTAGTTGGATATTTGATGCCACGGCCGCAAAGGCACTGTATAAAAGTGACCCCCGGCTGTGGCATTATCTGTCCAGCTAGTGGAGCCCGGTGCTGGTTTAAAAAATACGGGGGACCCCTACTCTTTTTGTCCCCCGTATCTTTGGAACCAGGACCAGGCGCAGAGCCCGATGCTGGTTGCTTAAATATGGGGGAACCCCTGTCCATTTTTTCCCCATATTTCTGCAACCAGGATCGGCTCAAAGAGCCCGAGGCTGGTTTGCCTTAGGAGGGGGGACCCCACGCAATTTTTTTTCTGTAAATTTAGAACATTTTACCCCCCTTCCCACTGAAAAACATGCACGGATCTCATGGATCCGTGCATGCCTATACAAACACGGGATAAAAAAGCAGGTCTGTTTTTTTTTTAGCACTTTTTCACGATTTGTATTTTATCACGGCAGTGTTTGGCTATTGTCGGCAGTGTTTGTGTTTTGCACTTTTTAGTAAATTCCCGATTTCTAGCAAATTGCAGGCGTATTTGACCGATGGTGTATTGATTCGTGATTTTTTCCTAGGACTTCCAAAATATTACGAATGCCCTCATCACTGCCGTGATTTTTGCTTATAAAATTACCGAGATGACACTTTGATGAAAAAACGGCATCTCGGTCAAAATCGGGACCTTAGTAAATATACCCCGCTGTCTGCCGTTATGTGTAAAAAAAAGGGCACGCTGTCTGCCGTTATGTGTAAAAAGGGGGCGCTGTCTGCCGTAATGTGTAAAAAGGGCATGCTGTCTGCCGTTATGTGTAAAAAGGGGATGCTGTCTGCCGTTATGTGTAAAAAGGGCACGCTGTCTGCTGTAATGTGTAACAAGGACATGCTGTCTGCCGTAATGTGTAAAAAGGGCACGCTGTCTGCCGTAATGTGTAAAAAGGGCACGCTGTCTGCCGTAATGTGTTACAAGGGCACGCTGTCTGCCGTAATGTGTAACAAGGGCACGCTGTCTGCCGTTATGTGTAAAAAGGGCACGCTGTCTGCCGTTATGTGTAAAAAGGGCACACTGTCTGCCGTTATGTAAAAAAATGGCACGCTGTCTGCCGTAATGTGTAAAAAGGGGATGCTGTCTGCCGTTATGTGTAAAAAGGGCACGCTGTCTGCCGTTATGTAAAAAAATGGCACGCTGTCTGCCGTAATGTGTAAAAAGGGGATGCTGTCTGCCGTTATGTGTAAAAAGGGCACGCTGTCTGCCGTTATGTGTAAAAAGGGCACGCTGTCTGCCGTTATGTGTAAAAAGGGGACGCTGTCTGCCGTTATGTGTAAAAAGTGCACGCTGTCTGCCGCTATGTGTAACAAGGACACGCTGTCTGCCGCTATGTGTAACAAGGGGATGCTGTCTGCCGTTATGTGTAAAAAGTGCACGCTGTCTGCCGCTATGTGTAAAAAGGGGGACGCTGTCTGCCGTTATGTGTAAAAAGAGCACGCTGTCTGCCGTTATGTGTAAAAAGAGGACGCTGTCTGCCGTTATGTGTAAAAAGGGGACGCTGTCTGCCGTTATGTGTAAAAAGTACTTGCTGTCTGCCGCTATGTGTAACAAGGGCACGCTGTCTGCCGTTATGTGTAAAAAGGGGGACGCTGTCTGCCTTAATGTGTAAAAAGGGTACGCTGTCTGCCTTAATGTGTAAAAAGGGTACGCTGTCGGCCGTAATGTGTAAATAGGGGATGCTGTCTGCTGTAATGTGTAAAAAGGGGAATCTGTCCGCCGTAAGGTGTAAAAGGGTCTCTACCTGGTTTAACGGTGCTACTCTGCGGCATAATTTGAATAATGGAGACTACTGTGCACCGTTTTATGAATTGGTATTATTTTGTGGCCACACCCCTTCACCACGAAGCCACACCCCTATATATTTTTGAGCGCACCTACGCCGCGCACTGCCCCTGTTTTGCATGCGGTGGGGCTCCGATGCCGTTTCTTGCACACAGTGCTAAAATGTCTAGTTACGGCACTGTTGCTAGGTATCCATTTCTCTGGCCCTGAGCAGGTCCCCTTCACCAGATCCTCTCCAGGGGGTGAGGGGGTGGACTTGGATGGGATGAGGGGGGGCCTAAAGCATTTTGTTGCACCTGGGCCCACCGCTCGCTAATTCCGCCACTGGGTGCAGTATCCATTTTCCTAATGGTTTGCACATGGGCAGTAGAGATGTCCTTGAGAAAATGGAGCGTGCACCATGTTCCCATAGACCGTGGCACAAAGCCAGGATCAATGGCACAGCCAGAGGGGACCCGACCGGAGCCTGCACACGGATCCTCTGCCCCTCAACCCTCCCCTGAGTGTGCATCTAAGGGCCCATGCAGGCAGGAAGGAATTTGCATCTAAAGCTTAAGATTTAAGACCCTTCCATGTACTGTAATAGTTTTTAAACATATTCTCAAGTTGTTTTCATATGTAAAGGACATTCCTATTTGCAGACAAGTTGTATATATTCAATATCTTAGCCACAATCATACTGTACATACTGTAATACGGCAAGGTTACATGTGAGCTGTAGCTTAGACGATGCAGGAATGTCTGGCCTCCTGTGTACTCATATTGTTATTCTAGGTTACTCTGGGTAACAGACACTACTATGAGGATTGCCTGGCCTGCCCTGTCTTACTTCTGTGTCCTCTGTTACCTTCTATACAGACACACATCATAGACATCTTTGTTGAACCATGCTGTACAGGCATATTTATCAATATTATTTTTACTAAAATATTTTAGTATCACCGGAATGTACTAAAGGCCAATTGTAGGAGAATTAGCAAAATTCTCCCCCAAGCCCTTAAATTCACATTCCAGTTGGCATTACCCATACTTGTAATCAGGGCCGGCAACAGAAATTTTGGGGCCCGGTACACTGATATCTCTGTGGGCCCCTCCAGGCCACTACTGTCACTGCCACTAATGTCACTACCATGTAGAGAAGTTCTATTCCAAGTGCAGATAGTGCTAGCCGTGTGCTCAGCAGTAGTGCAGTATATTTTTATTACACTGCATATTGTATAAAACAGATAATATTTGCTATGCAATGTAATAAAAATATGCTGCACTACGACTGAGCACCCAGAACAGTGGGCCCAAAATCTGCACCTTTGTACACACGGGGATATCGAGACAGGTGACCTGGTGGCATGGGGCGGTGGTGGGTCCCCAAGGCCGTTTCTAGACAATATTGCTCGCAGTGAGAGCAATATAAATGCCCCCCGCAGAGTGAGGTCATGCTGCAAAAAGGGGGTGTGGATTAACTGCTAGGGGCATAGCCAAAAAAGTCTTTGAGAATTACTTTAATGGAGGACAGTATGGGTGAGCTGGGGGCACAGGTAATGTAGTTAGCAGAAATCCCTCTACTGTGTGCTAAAGAGCCACATAGCCCAACAAGGAGAATGGAAAGTAATTCCCAAATATAACAGGAGGTCTCATCCAGGGGTCACTGAGGCTGCAGTCAGTGTCTAGGTGATGTTTTCCCTGCTGCTTTTCAGCTGGCCAACGATACCGAAAGATCCCTGGAGAGTGTCTGGGACGCCATAGAACCGCACAGGCAGAGTGCTGCAGCGTGAAGCATTTCCAGGCACACAGCCGGAGGGAGCTGGGGAAGCTGTATGCTCCAAGCAGAGGGGAATGCTCCGGTGACACAGGCAGGACGAGATCTGGAGTCAGAAACCAGTGGTGGGGAGCAGCAGTCAGCAAGTCAAGGTCAGCGTGATAACTCCCCACCAAACTGTAGACAGATGCTCCAGGAAGCTGCGGCTGTCACCCGGGAGCAGAGAGGGGAAGTAACAGCACGTGTTGGCAGGGGCGTGGCAGGGGGCCCTGAGGTAATGATTGACAGCTGTTAGTTGCCCAGCAACAAACTTTCCCTCACAGAATAGGGTCAGGGGCGCCCCCCCTGCGATTGCGGCAGGCAGGCGGCCAGGCGCGATCCATATACATTTTAATACATTTATTGCACCGCACTGCCTCTAAATCCACGCAGCCACCACACTGCCGCAGTCATGGTTACCCCAGAACCTTGGGGCCCCTTACAACGTTGGGGCCCGGTACGGGTGTCTCCTTTGACCCCCCCCTGTTGCCGGGCCTGCTTGTAATGGGAAATGTCATCTGGCCCAATTTACTAAAAAACAACTCTATAAAAATACCGGAGGGAGCCCTGTGATAATAACACTACAGATGTGTCCTTACATAGTATTGCTGCGATGCACACTGCTTGTAGCATAACGGAAGTACGCTATGCGCAGGGCCGCTGCTGGAGTGTTTGGCGTCCTCCCATCTGTAAAAAAGAGAGAGCGCGCACTGCAAAAAGGGGTGTAGTCACACAAGGAAGGGGCGTGACCACAATGGTACCCACAATTCAAATTACGCCACACAGTATTACAATCTTATGCACATTAACCCAAACGTAGTTCCCCTGATTCATATTACGCCACATAATAGTGCCCCTTATTCACATTTAAAATCGATGACAAGGCCAGTTGTAGATCTTGAAGAGCTCAGGGCGACAGTTTCCTTTGGTGCCTGCCATGCTCAGAACAGGGGCAGGCGCGCGCAAAAAATATAGGGCCACAGAATAGTACCAATTAACATTAACCCACACAGTAGTGTCCATTAGTCACATTACACCACACAGCAGTACCCGTTAGTCACATTACACTGCACAGCAGTGCCCGTCAGTCATATTACACCGCACAGCAGTGCCCGTCAGTCACATTACATCGCACAGCAGTGCCCGTCAGTCACATTACTCCACACAGCAGTGCCCGTCAGTCACATTACACTGCACAGCAGTGCCCGTTACTCACATTACGCCACACAGCAGTGCCCGTCAGTCACATTACACTGCACAGCAGTGCCCGTTACTCACATTACGCCACACAGCAGTGCGCGTTAGTCACATTAGACCACACAGCAGTGCCTTTATACACATTACACCACAAAGGAGAGCTGCTTATACACGTTACGCCAGAGTAGAGCCCATTATACACATTATGCCAGATACAGCCCATTATACACATTATACCAGGTACAGCCCATTATACACATTAGGCCAGGTACAGCCCAATATGAAGGTCATTGAGACCCCGCCGCAATAGCGGCCCTCAGCGCAGTTTACCAGTGGCAGCAAACTGTGCGTGTGCAGTGGGCGTGAGGCCACACACATTGCGGTTGCTTCCCCGATGGATGTGACCACAATGTGATTGACAGGCGACAGCGTAGCGAGGTTAAGGTGTTGCGGGGGTGGTGCCGGAAAAAACGGGGGCGGGGCGGGATGTCACACACAGCCACTCTGGATAGAAAATGACTGCAGGACCAGGCTGCGCTGCCAGGGGTCAACCTTAGATCAGATACGTCCTCAATCAAATTGCGGATGCATCGGGAGGTGGCGCCACACATGCTGGGTGGCCTTGTCCTGTGCTGGGCAGCCCTCAGCATTTGCAGAGGCTGTAGGATGTCGGTAGTGACGCAGAGAGAGGGGAGGGAGCGGGTACTAATTACCCAGGCCTATGACTAATGGAGTGGCCCAGCAGGGACCCTGGTCTGCCGCACTCCCACCACCATCCCTCTTTACTGGGCAGCAGCATAAGCTGTCATCCTGGGAGCACAACACATGCGGCAGTTAGGCAGAGAAGCTGCTGCTACTGCTGAGCCGCTGCCTGTTCCTGTATAGGTGTGTGTCTGTGTCTGTGTGTGTGTGTGTGTGTGTGGGGGGGGGGGGGGGGGTGATCACACTGATCAGACTCCCCCACCGAATTGACCCTGGCTGAGGCGCTGAGGGCTGGGGGCTCAGGGATCAGGCACTGCAAAGATTTTTTTTCTTTTTTCTATAAGGGGGCGTGACCAGGCCTGCAAGCTGTGTGTGGGCTGAGTCTGCACACTGCCTGCAGTCTCTCTGGGGAGGAGGTGAGAGAGGGAGCAGCGCTAGCCACTGCCAGCGCCGCTACCTGTCATCCATTCTGACAGGGGCAGCGGCAGCCGGCAGCAGAAGGTAGCAGAGCAGGGAGAGCGTCTCTTCAGCTTGGCACCTCCCTTGATTGCATACCCTTGCTGAGCAGGTAGCACTGGCTCTGGCTATGCGTACACCTTGCTACCCCATACAATGCAATGGCAGCCGCGTGTACATGTGTAACAGGCCTAAACGATGATGTAATGCCTGCTGCCGTGCAGGTGTCGTCACTCCACCCACCTGTGCAACTCCTGCCGCAGACGATACCCAGAAGCGTCAGGGGCTCAGCTCTCCGGACCACTCACCAGCGCGAACACCACCTCACAGCGGTCGAAGAGGAACCTGGAAGGAAGGAATATACCGGTTGAGACGTACGCCTTGACCTCCGTCCGGAGTACGGGGCACGTCAGGGGTAGCCGCGACCTTCACCGGCTGGGCGGAAGGTCATCACTGGCCAATAGGCCCCAGCTACCCAGTTCTCACACACTCGCACTCTCGCACGTTGTGTGGTGAGGGGGGGTCCTCACGTCCGTGAGCAAACCCCCGACCGGTATACAGGGGAGATGACAGACAGACACAGGACAATACTCACTTCCAACTTGCGGGTCACCTTGATTGTCGCACCTCTCCGCTCCTATTGGGACAAGAAGAGCAGCCTCCCTACCTGCAGGCTACACTACGGCTAACAACAATTACAGCCAACTACGCCTGCCTAAGCAAACTGCTTTAAACAACTGAGGCTACTGGTTCTATTCCAAACAAGCAGAGACCCGACTAATTAACCACATTCACCACCCAGCAAGTCAGTGGAACAATTCCCCGGCCCAACAGATTAACCCTGAATAACCAGTCCTACCTTCCAGATGCTGGTCACTGGCCACTGCCTTCCGTTCTTAACAGGGGACGGGAACGGGGGTCCAGAGCAGACGGCTACCACTCCAGACGATCGGGGACTCGCGACGTGTGGGACGGGAACGTTACTCCACACTTCCAAATCTCCTGGAGTCTACGCCACGTGGAGCCGGTCGGCTCCTAGCGCCGGCCACGGATCCCGTGGAAGCTGCCGCACAGCCCACTTCCCGTCGATCCGGACCGGTCCGCACAAAGTCGCCCCAGGTCCCGTATGCTGCAATGGCCCTGGACGCCTGGGAGAGAGCGCAGGGCTGAGAGGCCCGACTGAGTACAGGCCGGAGGCCTGGAATGGACACAGGCTGGAGGGGCCTGGAATGGGCGCAGGCCGGAGGCCTGGTATGGGCACAGGCCGAGGGGCCGGGTATGGGCACAGGCCGGAGGCCTGGATTGGGCACAGGCCGGAGGCCTGGATTGGGCACAGGCCGAGGGGCCTGGTATGGGCACAGGCCGAGGGGCCTGGTATGGGCACAGGCCGAGGGGCCTGGTATGGGCACAGGCCAGAGGCCTGATATGGGCACAGGCCGGAGGCCTGGTTTATTGGGCACAGGCCGAGGGGCCTGGTTTGGGCACAGGCCGGAGGCCTGGTATCTGGGGCACAGGCAGGAGGCCTGGTAGCTTGGGCACAAGCAGGAGGCCTGCCTACCGTGCGCACAGGCCGACAGGGCCTGATTATTCCCACAGGCCTAGTGCCTGTCCCTGGTGCTCTAGGGTGGACTATATATATGTGGAGGTGGCCCAAGGCCGCCTACCTGTCTCGGTGGGAGAGGCTGCAGCGGGGAGCTTTGTTAGCTCTTTTGCTCTCCACACGCTGCAGCACTCTCCGCCGGACTTCGGGTGGTGGCCGCCGTCCTCCGCCGACGTCTTCCTCCTTGCCGCCGGCTCCGTGGACTCCGCCACCGCCGCCGCCCGATCTTCCATCTTCGGCGAAGAGTCTTCTTTCTTCAGTAGGAGATCCTCTTCAGTCTTCATCCGGCGCCCGACTGCCCGTTCCCGCTCCGCAGCGTCTCTTATATGACGCTGGGAGCGGGCAGAGCTATGACGCGGCGAGCTCCCATTGGCTCGCCGCGGCGAGCTCCGATTGGCACACCGCGGCGGGCTCCGATTGGCTCGCCGCGGCGAGCTCCGATTGGCGGCCAAGGCGCGAGCCCTGATTGGCTCGCGCTTGGCGCGCTGTTCAAAATGAGACGTCGCGATTGGAGGGACTTGAATCCTTTCGGATGCAAGCCCCTCCAGGCTAGGGCCTGCCCGCCGCGCCGAAACCCGTCGCTCCGCCGCCCGCCACGATACACGGGAGAAGGGGGCAACCCCCTTCACATTTCCCCCCCCTTTGTCTTTTGTGGTCCCCACAAAGCAAGAGTCCGACCGCACAAAGTTTGGATCCGCGTAGCGAGGGCCCGGGACGCCCCTATTTGAATGCTGAGAACGTCTCGGTAAGGGGGAGGTAACATCGGCTGGGGGTTGAGTCTCCGATGCCTCCTCCGGCTGATTCTCCTCGACCGGCAACCACCATTCTTCGTCTGGCAGGGGTCAGGAGTTTCCCAGGCAGGGGCCCCAACTCCGTCCTCCTCTGCAGGGGACTCAGCCTCAATAACCGGATCTAGGAAAGGACAAGGTCGCAGTTTACTCCGATGTAACGTGCGCAGGCGTCCCGTTCCATCAGTAGACTCCACTTGATATACTGGACCACCCGGGGCCAAGCAACGGCGAACCAGGTATGGGGTAACCTCCCACCGTTCCGACAGTTTCCCCCCCGGGCGGACCTCTCGCACCAACACTCGCTGGCCCACGACCAGCGGCCCAGGTTCGTGGGACCTCACAGGTGGATGTTGGTGGTCTGCGATAAGCCTTCTAGCCAACTCGTGGGCCGTCTTCAGCCGTAGGCGGTGTTCCTCGACCCATTCGGCAGGGGCTAGGGGCGTTTCCTCTTCAGTCCTGGACAGTTGTAAGTCGTGTGCCTCCCGCCCTGGTCGACCGAACAAAAAAAAAAAGGGAAAATCCAGTGGTGTGATGAACTCTGTTGCTATAAGTCCAGACCAGTTCCTGTACATGTTCAGGCCATCGCTGCTTCTCAGCTCGTTCCAACACGCGGAGCATCTGCAGCAGAGTCCGGTTAAATTTCTCGCAGGCTCCATTTCCCTGCGGGTGGTAAGGCGTCGTGCGGGACTTTTGAACGCCATAAAGCTGGCAGAGGCGTTCCATCAGCTGCCCCTGGAAACAGGCCCCTTGGTCCGAATGGATCCGCTCGGGGCAACCGTACTGCCGAATGAAATGCTCAATGATCGCTCGTGTTGCTGACTCCGCAGTTTGGTTTCGGGTCGGGACCACTACTGTGAACTTAGTGAAGTGGTCAGTCATTACCAGGGCATACTGATGTCCACTAACTGACTCCCCGATCAACACGTAGTCAATCATCAGCATCTCCAATGGCCGACTGGTCCGGATCATCTGGATGGGCACATGCTGTTCCTGTGGCTTAACAACCGCCACCTCCTGCACTCGCGACACACCTGGTCCACGACTGCTTGCAGCCGGGGGGCGAAATATTGGCGTCTCAACCAATGGTATGTCTTATGGGGGTCCCAAATGGGCCCCCTGCTCGTGCGCCTCTTCCACCAATGACCGCACCCGGACTTCCGGCACCACCACCTGCTCAACAGTACGCATTTCCTGCTCAAAATAGCATTGCCTCCGCAGGGTACCAGCGCAGACCCGCAATTGGTCCCAATGACGCACCACCTTCCTGCAGAACCCGGTCAGCCCATCCTGCTCCCGTCGAGATGGCAGATGACCCCTCTGTATCCACTGTCGAATGAGGTCCAAACCTTCATCAACCTGTTGTTCCTGTGCCCAGTCCATTTCCGTGTACCTGAGTAAGGCAGTCTGGGCGTTCTGCTGACACAACTCTCTGCCAACGGGCTGCCGCACACGAGTTAGATCCGGCATTTCTTCTCCACAGTCGTCTTCTTCCTCACCAGGCTCTGGGGTTTCCACTGGGAAGCGAGACAGGGCATCCGCGTTGGTATTACTCTTCCCTGAACGATAACGAATCTTGTAGGAGAACTTGGCCAACCTGGCCACCCACCGTTGCTCTAAGGCACCCAACTTGGCAGTCTCCAGGTACGCCAAGGGGTTGTTGTCCGTAAAAATGTCCACGTGAGCGGCGGTCAAGTATTCCGCAAATTTCTCGGTTACGGCCCACACCACTGCCAGCAATTCCAGCTTGAAGGAACTGTAGTTGTCTGGGTTCCTCTCAGTCTCTCGCAGGCTACGACTGCCGTAAGCAATCACCCGCTCCTGCCCATCCTGAACCTGAGCCAAGACCGCGCCCAACCCCTGCAGACTTCCATCCGTGTATAAAACGAAGGGCTTCTCAAAATCTGCGTACCCCAACACCTGAGCTTCCGTGAGACTTTCTTTCAGTCAGTTAAAGGCGAGGTTCTGCGCTTCTCCCCATGTCTCCAGGGTAGCTTTGTTCGTGGTCGCAATCTCTCGAAGCAAGGCATGTGGGGGTTCCGCGATCCGGGCAAAATCTTTGATGAAGCGTCGGTAATACCCCACCAAACCCAGGAATGCCCGCAGCTCCGTGACAGTGGTGGGCACCTTCCACTCCAGGACTGCCGCCACCTTGCTTGGGGTTGGGTACACCCCATCGCGGGGCACCACATGTCTGAGGTACTCCAAACTGGATTTCAACAGATGGCACTTCCGGGGCTTGACCTTCAGACCATACTCTTCCAACCGCTGGAGAACCATGTCGAGTCGAGCAAAGTGCTCCTCCAAGGTCGCGGCGAACACGATGATGTCGTCCAGGTAAATCAGCAAGGCCTCAAAATTCAAGTCTCCCAAACACCTTTCCATCATCCGCTGGAACGTGGCGGGCGCATTGTTCAACCCAAATGGCATGCGACAAAATTCGAACAATCCCATGGGAGTAACAAACGCGGTCTTCTCCCTATCCTGTGGGGCCACCGGTACTTGCCAGTATCCACTTGCCAGGTCTAAGGTTGAAAAGAATTTTGCATTGCCCAATGCGGCTAGTGACTCCTCAATCCTAGGGAGAGGGTAAGCGTCCCGGACGGTGCAACTATTCAACTTCCGATAGTCCACACAGAAACGGATGGTCCCATCCTTCTTCCGGACTAGGACTATGGGTGCAGCCCATGGACTTTTACTCTCCTGGATCACGTGGTTGTCCAGCATCTGACGCAGCATGTTTTTTACTTCTTGATACGGCCGATACTGCTCTCGAACAGGGGGGGCGTCTCCGGTGCGGATCTCATGCTGCTGGTCCTCCGTGTATCCGAAATCTTCCTCATGCCGTGAGAACACTTTCTGCCGATTCCAGAGCATCTGGTCCAGCTTGGCTACGTCCCCGGCCGAGCACTCTTCCAGTGACACGTCCATCTGCGTTCGGATAATCGTACCGTTCCACTCGGGGCTGGCCCCCTCCTGCTCCTCCACTCGAACAGACAACGCCCATGCTTCGGAAGCCTCCGGCTGCAGGGAGAGTTTTCGCATCCCCTGAATGCTACCCTCGTGAATCGCCACCACCCGAGCAATGACTGTCCCTGCCGGGACTCGACAAAGCTGGTCGGTGAGGTTACACAGACGGACGGAGACCTTCCCCCCGGTCACCACCGACACGGTGCGCGCCACCATCACTCCAGACCCTACCCCCAGCACATCAGTTGGTTCTACCATTACCTCCATGCCATTTAGGCTCTGATAAGTCCGTACCTCTAGAGGGATAAGGATCTCTTGGCGAGGGGGCAACTCCAGGCGCTGGTGGTGACCAATCTTCAAAAGACCCAGGTGCTCATCGATAGCCCCTAGGGCCCTGGCCCCCCATCGTCCCACCTGTTGGAGAGCCTGCTGAACAGGACGCCGAACTCCCAGACTCTTCCAATATCGTGGTCCATTTTCCTGGAACAAGAGCTGATCGAGATGTCGGAGTACGTTTATCCTGAGGATCACCGGGCCATGGCTCAGCCCCGGGCTGCTGACTACCAGCAGCCCCTTCCTACCCAGGTCCTGGCCACAAACTACCATTTCCATCCACACCACCCCCACCACGGGGATGGGCAAGTTATTAGCCGCCGTGAGGGTAATGAAGCTCTCGGACACCTCACTCTTGAGATGAGCGTAATGCTCAAGAAAACAGGCCTCGGAAATGGTGGATACCTGAGAGCCGGTATCCAACAGGCAGGACTGATCTTTCCCACCAAGGCGGCTGACTACTACGGGACACTCTCCTACCAATTCAGCCTGTTCGTTAATGGCTGACTTCCCCTCATCGCTCTCCCCCACGGGTGGTCCCGTTACCGCGAGGGAGGTCAGTTTAACTGTGCCTCCGGGATCACTTCGGTACAGGTTCGGGCACTATGCCCGTACCGATGGCAGCGGTAACAACGAGGGCCCCGGCCCTCTCCAGGACGGCTATCGGGTCCCATGCTTCGTCCACGGGGCCGTCTGGTGTCCCTCTCTCGAGACCGGGACTCCGTACCCTGGTGGTCCCGCCAGTACACCTCATCCCTCAGCTGGGCGACCTCTTCCCTCATCTCCTTAGTCACCCGGAGGAGGATTTCTTTCAGGTCTTGCACACAGGTCTCTAGTGGGTTGGTCTCCTTGCTAGCCACTGGCGCGGAGATCGGTTGCACCCATTGGGGAAATACAGCGTGGGGTCCGTAATTGGCATTGCGGTCCCTGGCTACGGCGTCAATTTCCACCTGATGGAAGGTCAGGGTGTCATCCTGGGATATCTTATCCAGCATAACCTGCCTCAGGGGCACATTCCTGAGTCCCATGGCGAACTGATCCCGCAATATCTGACTAGTGTTGGTGAGTGCCCCAAACCCATCGGGATCCTTTCGACGCACTTCTACCATCATCTCCTCGAGTGCGTTGGCGTACTGGGGTATGGACTCGTCCTCCCTCTGGAACCGGCCAAACAGACGCTGCCGGAGGGTCCCCGCCGAGGAGGTGTCCCCGTAGATATCTCCCAGGATAGTGTAGATCTCCTCCAGTTCCTCGCGTTCATCTTCGGGTCGTAAAAGGATCGTCCGACGAGCCTCGCCTTCCAGGGAATTCAGGGCGAGGGGCACTTGCAGGTCGTCGGGCACCCGGTAGATGAGGAAAGTCGCCTCTAATCGGGCCTTCCAGTCCTCTAAGGTCATATTACGCCCGTCGTACCGGGGTAGGTAGGCGAGGGCTGGTCCGACGTTGAGTCGACGTGATGACCTTCGTCGCTCGTCGTCCGATCCCCTCCGGGCCACCTGAGTGGAACTGGCATCCGAGTCTCTCCGAGCGGGTCGTTTTGGCTCATCTCCCCACGCCTTTCTCGGCTGCGGGTTGTGACTGATCTTCGTCCATCCTGCCGACTACGCCAAGTGTAACAGGCCTAAACGATGATGTAATGCCTGCTGCCGTGCAGGTGTCGTCACTCCACCCACCTGTGCAACTCCCGCCGTAGATGATACCCAGAAGCGTCAGGGGCTCAGCTCTCCGGACCACTCACCAGCGCGAACACCACCTCACAGCGGTCGAAGAGGAACCTGGAAGGAAGGAATATACCGGTTGAGACGTACGCCTTGACCTCCGTCCGGAGTACGGGGCACGTCAGGGGTAGCCGCGACCTTCACCGGCTGGGCGGAAGGTCATCACTGGCCAATAGGCCTCAGCTACCCAGTTCTCACACACTCGCACTTTGTGTGGTGAGGGGGGGGGGGGGTCCTCACGTCCGTGAGCAAACCCCCGACCGGTATACAGGGGCGATGACAGACAGACACAGGATAATACTCACTTCCAACTTGCGGGTCACCTTGATAGTCGCACCTCTCCGCTCCTATTGGGACAAGAAGAGCAGCCTCCCTACCTGCAGGCTACACTACGGCTAACAACAATTACAGCCAACTACGCCTGCCTAAGCAAACTGCTTTAAACAACTGAGGCTACTGGTTCTATTCCAAACAAGCAGAGACCGGACTAATTAACCACATTCACCACCCAGCAAGTCAGTGGAACAATTCCCCGGCCCAACAGATTAACCCTGAATAACCAGTCCTACCTTCCAGATGCTGGTCACTGGCCACTGCCTTCCGTTCTTAACAGGGGACGGGAACGGGGGTCCAGAGCAGACGGCTACCACTCCAGACGATCGGGGACTCGCGACATGTGGGACGGGAACGTTACTCCACACTTCCAAATCTCCTGGAGTCTACGCCGCGTGGGGCCGGTCGGCTCCTAGTGCCGGCCACGGATCCCGTGGAAGCTGCCGCACAGCCCACTTCCCGCCGATCCGGACCGGTCCGCACAAAGTCGCCCCAGGTCCCGTATGCTGCAATGGCCCTGGACGCCTGGGAGAGAGCGCAGGGCTGAGAGGCTCGACTGAGTACAGGCCGGAGGCCTGGAATGGACACAGGCTGGAGGGGCCTGGAATGGGCGCAGGCCGGAGGCCTGGTATGGGCACCGGCGGAGGGGCCGGGTATGGACACAGACCGGAGGCCTGGATTGGGCACAGGCCGGAGGCCTGGATTGGGCACAGGCCGAGGGGCCTGGTATGGGCACAGGCCGAGGGGCCTGGTATGGGCACAGGCCGGAGGCCTGATATGGGCACAGGCAGGAGGCCTGGTTTATTGGGCACAGGCCAAGGGGCCTGGTATGGGCACAGGCCGGAGGCCTGGTATCTGGGGCACAGACAGGAGGCCTGGTAGCTTGGGCACAGGCAGGAGGCCTGCCTACCGTGCGCACAGGCCGACAGGGCCTGATTATTCCCACAGGCCTAGTGCCTGTCCCTGGTGCTCTAGGGTGGACTATATATATGTGGAGGTGGCCCAAGGCCGCCTACCTGTCTCGGTGGGAGAGACTGCAGCGGGGAGCTTCGTTAGCTCTTTTGCTCTCCACGCGCTGCAGCACTCTCCGCCGGACTTCGGGTGGTGGCCGCCGTCCTCCGCCGACGTCTTCCTCCTTGCCGCCGGCTCCGTGGACTCCGCCGCCGCCGCCGCCCGATCTTCCGTCTTCGGCGAAGAGTCTTCTTTCTTCTGTAGGAGATCCTCTTCAGTCTTCTTCCGGCGCCCGACTGCCCATTCCCGCTCCGCAGCGTCTCTTATATGACGCTGGGAGCGGGCGGAGCTATGACGCGGCGAGCTTCGATTGGCTCGCCGCGACGAGCTCTGATTGGCTCGCCGCAGCAGGCTCCGATTGGCTCGCCACGGCGAGCTCCGATTGGCGGCCAAGGCGCGAGCCCTGATTGGCTCGCGCTTGGCGCGCTGTTCAAAATGAGACGTCGCGATTGGAGGGACTTGAATCCTTTCGGATGCAAGCCCCTCCAGGCTAGGGCCTGCCCGCCGCGCCGAAACCCGTCGCTCCGCCGCCCGCCGCGATGCACGGGAAAAGGGGGCAACCCCCTTCACACATGCACCCACCTCCAACTGATTCCTATGGGAACCGGCAGCGATGCGAACAGATGCGGCTTGCTGTGCTGTGTTCACTTCACTGTCCCGCTACAGCACGTTGCTATAAGCAGGAAGGCTGTAGCGGGACACATGTATATCTTGAGATATAATATCATTATCAGGGCTTCTCTCAGGTTCCCTGACTACTGCACTGCCTGCTGTCAGTGTGGAGCCATCCAGTGTGATCAGCCATGTGTGTCTGATGGGCACACGGGATGATCAACATGTAAAAACAAAAAAAGTTAAAAAAAAGAAACAAAAAGTACTTGCCTGCACCCATGGACCGGTGATTGGTGAGTGCTGTGCTCCTGCTGTTACTAATGGTGCTGTAAAGTGATGCTGCAAAGCAGTATCTCACTTTACAGCACTGGGGATCAGAGCAGAACAAAGGATCCGATGATCGGCAGCCCTACCAGATCACTGGTCCTGGCTGCAGGTAAGTGTAATTGGAGGGGAAGGGGAGGTTTGCACGCGGAGGGGTGGAGGAGATCGGAGGGGTAGCCAGTGGCGGTGCGTGTGCGGTAAGTGGCATCGTAGGGACAGGGCTTTCTCGCAAGCTCTGTTCCTGCATGTGATAATTGATGCATCCATGCAGTGTATTCAATTATCGCATTACGGATTGGGGAGAATTTAACACATCCCAGCCACATCTCAGATGTAGCCTGTGATACTCTGCCCTTAAGAATGATAACTAAGGTGAGAGACAGATAATGCAATCCCTGATGGCATACAGAGATGTGTCCTCATACGCCTATTCTTTTGCGCCATATGGCGAATGATGCATGACGCATATGAAGCAATCCACCATCAGTAGCAATTTCCGGACTTTCATGCTTACAGTATTTCTGACTTTATCGTCTCTGTTCCATTGTAGCTGCATCCTACGTCACTACTAGTGTACAGCTGGGTGTAGGTTTAGCATTTTTGTCGCAATGGAATAGGTACAAAGACGCAGATTAAGCACAACGATGCATGGCGCTGCTCACTCCTATCAGTTTTGTGTTTTACTTTTTTTAACCCAAATTAGCGCCCGAGTAGCACACAGCAGATAAGTGTAACACTAGTGCCAGCGTTCGGGGTACCCGTGCATTGTACAGTTGTTGTATTAGTGAAATGAATAAGATGCGTATTTGATACAAGCCTGTGTGGCGCAGCTAAGTCGAGAAGTCTGTGGTGTGTCAAACGGGGCTATTACAAATGTAGCCATGCTCATCTTTGCTGCGATGCGGCATGCTGCAATATAGCTTGCTGCATGGCATGCCCGCAGTGGCAGATTTTAACTATGAGTTGCAGGTGGCAGCCCTCCCAGGTAAAATCCGCCACCTAGCTTATTGTCAGTGAGCTAGATGCAGTCCATGACTGCAGTGGCTTCATTGTGACTGGCAGTAGCTATCTATTGGAAGTCCTACCTGTCAGTCACAGAAACAAAGAACATTCCCATTGGGAGGTGTTTCCTCCCTCTGGGACTGCCAGACCGGGCTGCCATAAACAGAGGGCTGGCTTCCTGTAGGAAGCCACTCCCTTTCTTTCGCGCAGCCCAATCCGGCTTCTATAGGCTGCAGTCGATGCAGTCCATAGAAGCTGGGGGTTTGCGCTTGCGCAGTCGCACCACGGCATATGCGCAAGTCCTGCCACCTGCCGGATCCATTGCGCAGGTGCTTGGACCCAGGAACTGGCTGTCTCCTCTCCGGGCACAGAGATAGTAGCTGCCACCCTACCAACCATAAGTAGGAACCGCCGCTGCATCACGAGCTGCGACTATTCCTAATGGATTTAACTGAGTGATCGCCATCTGCGAATAGTCACAGACCGGCGTACCATGCAGCATGTTGCATTGCATCAAGATGAGCATGGCTACATCTGTGTATGCGACTCATCTGTATGCAGTTTTCTGCCACAATCTTTGAGTGTTCCTCCTGGGATGTCACTGTAGGCTGTCCTTCCCCCACTAAGGCTGGATTTATTTATTTTTAAAATACTGAAAACTGCTACATGGATTTACATAGAGACCTAGGAGCATGTTCATGATAAAAAAATTGTGCAATGAGAAATTTTAGTTTTAAATTCTCATCGCATTCACCTACAATTTTTTCATTATTCATGATGGACCCCTTTTAAAATTACAGTATCACTCCCGAAAAACAGGACTTTTTTCGGGAAGTGATAATTTTACCCTCAGGCAGCTGTGCCCCCCCACTCGCCCTCCCCCCACTGCCGGAGCTGCCGTGCAGTAGAGCCCCCCCCCCCCCTCCTTGCTGCCATCACTCACTGTGCTCATGGGGCTTGCCGCTGCTGCACACTCGGTGTAGCGGCGCCCCACTCTCCACTGCCAGCACCTGCTCTGTGCTCCCGTGGCTGGTCGCTGCTGCACACTCGGTGTAGCGGCGCCCCACTCTCCACTGCCAGCACCTGCTCTGTGCTCCCGGGGCTGGTCGCTGCTGCACACTCGGTGTAGCGGCGCCCCACTCTCCACTGCCAGCACCTGCTCTGTGCTCCTGGGGCTGGTCGCTGCTGCACACTCGGTGTAGCGGCACCCCACTGTCCACTGCCAGCATCTGCTCTGTGCTCCCGGGGCTGGCCGCTGCTGCACACTCGGTGTAGCAGTGTAAGACATATATATATATATATATATATATATTGTAACAAGAACACTGGGATAGTGTTTGAGGGCAGGTATGTTTGTCCCAGGTTCTTGTCTTACATGTTTTAGAAAATGAAAACTTCTAGGAAAAATGCTTTTGTTTTGTCAGAACCTTTTCAGTTTGCTGTAAAAGCTGGGTAAAGGCTCTGAGAGAGAGACAAGGCGAGTTCTAGACATTGGGCCCAGTTCGGGTCTTTGGCCTCACAGAGGGCTAATCAGGTTTTCAGCTGTGTAAGAGTGTTATAGGGCTCCTAGCCTGATTAGTATGGGCAGACTGCCTGGGAAGACTGGAGGGATCTGTGTGAGAGAAACACGCTTCCTGATACAAGTGAGCTATACAGTGTTTACTGGAGAACTCTGTGTTTTTTTGTTTAGTGATAGTTAGGAACATCTTGTGTTTAGTTAGTGCCGGACAGGCAAGGTATTTTCTTTTGGTGTTTGTTTTATTTTCTGTTTCAATAAAACTGGCCGGGGCCAGTTGTACCAGAAACTGGACTTGTGTTGTTCCTTAGCTGCTGCGTGCTGCCATATTCCCCAGGAAGAGGCGCCTTGCACCCCTACAGTGTTACAACTTGGTGGAGAATGCGAGCATGCCGTTCTGCGCATAAGTGAAAGCAGCAGCTTTGTGAGGCCTGCAGAAAACGGTGGTTTATGCAGATACAGCCCAGTGTGAAGTTACTGAGACTCAACCCTGAGGGTTTGATATATGTCCTGGGTGAAAGCAGCTACAAAGCCGCCTAAAAAATCTGTCGACATGGAGGATCTGCTTAAAGCCTTGCTGCAAGCTACAGCGGCTCAGCAGGAGGCCAACAGACAGCAGCAGGTGGCAATGGAGGAAAATAGGAGACAACAGCAGGTGGCAATGGAGGAAAATTGGAGACTACAGCAGGAGGCCAACAGACAGCAGCAGGAGGCAATGGAGGAAAATAGGAGACAACAGCAGGCAGCTGTTGACGAACTTTACAGGCAACAGCGTCAGGATAGAGAGGCCTTAACAGAAGTGGTGCAGAGCCTTGCAGCCCGGATTGGAGATGTGGCCGTCAGTGCTCCGACCAGCTCTAGTTCTATACGGGCCAGTCACTTCCTGCAGAAAATGACAGAGGCTGATGATGTGGAGGCCTACCTGACCACGTTTGAAAGGACTGCCGAGCGTGAGAACTGTCCGAAAGCGCAGTGGGCCAGTCTGCTGGCACCTTTTTTGTCAGGTGAGCCCCAAAAAGCGTACTTTGATTTAAGCCCTGCTGAGGCTCGGGACTATGATAAACTAAAGACTGAGATCCTGACCCGCCTGGGAGTCACGCTGTCAGTACGAGCACAACGGGTGCACCGTTGGGTGTACGCCAAGGAGAAGCCTCCGCGCTCCCAGATGCACGACCTTATTCAGCTAACAAAAAAATGGCTACAGCCAGAGACATTAACTGGTCCCCAGATGGTTGAAAGAGTTGTCATGGACCGCTACTTGAGATCTTTGCCCATGGTCCTGCGCAAGTGGGTGAGCCATGGAAACCCGGGTACTGTTGACCAATTAGTGGACATGGTAGAGCGGTATTTGGCAGCAGAGGAACTACTGATGACCACCCAGCAACCCATAGATCCTCGACAGCGCCCTTCAGTAAAGACTGGTAAGACTGTTCCGTGGGGAAACGTTGCTGGGTGGTTAAGAGAACGCAAGGCTGGAGAGACTGTAAACACTGGCCCTGGAGACAGGCCAATGGGGCTAGAACGGTCTATGTTGCCCAAACGGGTTGATAATCATGTGGTTAAATGTTTTAGATGTGGTATGCCAGGTCATGTTATTGCCAATTGCCCAGTCATGCAAGAACCCATGCAATGTGATGCTGCCTTTGAATGTCGCAGAATGTCTTTCTTTGCTAGGTTAGCCTGTACTGTGGTACCTTCACCTGAGCTGGAAAAACAAATGTGTGATGTGTTCTTAGAGGGTAACCGGGTAGAGGCCTTGCTAGATTCAGGAAGTTTAGTTACTCTCGTGGAAGCTGGGTTAGTGAACCCCTCAAAGGTCCAGCAAATACCTATTGGGGTAACTTGCATACATGGGGATACCCAGTATTATGTCACTGCTGAAGTGAATATAGAAACTTGTTGTGGGTCAGCAATGGTTAAAGTAGGACTGGTCCCCACCTTGGTGCATAAGGCCATAATAGGAAGGGATTTTCCTCATTTTTGGAAACTGTGGGAATCACGTTTATCAACAGATGTGAGAAGTGAAGAGCCAGTTGGTAATACCGGTGATTGTATGGATGTACGTCTGTCTTCGGAACTTTCTGACCCTTTGCCTTTTGCCAGTTTGGCTGGGGAAGTGACAGATGGGGAGTCCAGTGAGGACCCTCTTGCTGGGAACAGAGACATGGTTAGAAACGAAAGCGTGTCTGACCTGGAGGTAAAAAAGGATCTGTTTGCATCTGAACAGTTAAAGGATCCTACCTTGATAAAGGCTAGAGAGAATGTTAAGATTGTTAATGGGGAGCCTGTGGTACCAGGTGACAGGGTTACGTATCCCCACATGGCCATCTGTAATGAGCTCTTGTACCACATTGTCAAAAAGGGTGAGGATGTGGTGGAACAGCTGGTAGTACCCCAGCCTTATCGGAGAACGGTACTAGATTTAGCTCATAGTCACGTTACAGCAGGGCATTTAGGGGCAGAAAAAATCACTGAAAGAGTTTTACAAAGGTTCTTTTGGCCAGGGGTTTATAAAGAAGTGTCTGAATATTGTTCTTCCTGTCCTGTATGCCAATATCATGCCCCTAGACCCCATTTCAGGAGCCCACTAGTTCCCATGCCTATTATAGAGGTCCCGTTTGACAGAATAGCCATGGATCTCGTGAGGCCCTTGTTAAAGTCCGCTCGGGGCCATCAGTATATCCTGGTAATAATGGACTATGCCACTCGATATCCTGAGGCTGTCCCTTTACGCACTATCACAACCAAGGCGATAGCTAGGGAGCTGGTGCAGGTTTTTAGTAGAGTGGGAATAACAAAAGAAATTTTGACTGACCAAGGTACTCCATTTATGTCAAGGGTCATGAAAGAATTGTGCAAATTATTTAAGGTCACTCACCTCAGGACGTCCATTTACCATCCCCAAACTGATGGGTTGGTGGAAAGGTTTAATAAAACATTAAAAAGTATGTTAAAAAAGGTGGTTGATAAAGACGGGAAAAACTGGGATTGTTTGTTGCCCTACTTGTTAATGGCCGTCAGAGAAGTTCCTCAGTCCTCTACGGGGTTTTCTCCATTTGATTTGTTGTATGGTAGACACCCCAGAGGGCTGTTGGACGTTGCCAAACAGATGTGGGAAGGACAGCCCACTCCTTATAAAAGCGTTATTGAACATGTAACACAAATGCAGGATAGGATTGCAGCCGTGGTACCTATTGTCAGAGAGCACATGGAACAGGCCCAAAGTGCTCAAAAGAGGGTATATAACCGGAGTGCCAAGATACAGGAATTTGCTCCTGGAGACAGAGTTCTTGTTTTGGTACCCACTGTGGAAAGCAAGTTCCTAGCTAAATGGCAGGGTCCATTTGAGATTAGGGAAAAAGTGAATGAGGTTAATTACAAAGTATACCAGCCGGGAAAGAGAAAACCCGAACAAATTTATCATGTTAACTTAATCAAACCCTGGAAAGATAGGTTGTCTCTGCCAGCGGAGCCTTGCCCTTCGGTGTCTTCACCTCGGTTGCTTCCCTCAGTGAAGGTGTCAGAGACATTATCAGCTGATCAGAAAAATCAGGTTAAAGAATTTCTCATCCAAAATAGGGAAATATTTTCAGAGCTGCCTGGCCGAACGACCATAATAAAACATGACATTGTCACAGAACCAGGGGTCAGGGTCCATTTAAAGCCATATAGGATTCCGGAAGCTCAGCGAGAAGCTGTTTCTAAAGAAGTTAAAAACATGTTAGAACTTGGAGTCATAGAGGAATCTAACAGTGAGTGGTCCAGTCCCATAGTTCTCATCCCGAAGCCCGACGGTAGCATACGCTTCTGTAATGACTTTCGTAAGTTAAATGAGGTGTCCAAGTTTGACGCATACCCCATGCCCCGTGTGGATGAGCTTATAGAAAGGCTAGGACCAGCCAGGTTTCTCACCACGTTGGACCTGACCAAAGGTTACTGGCAAATACCTTTATCTGAGGGCGCAAAAGAAAAAACAGCCTTTTCGGTTCCGGAGGGGCTGTACCAGTATAAGATGTTACCCTTTGGGTTGCATGGGGCTCCAGCAACCTTTCAACGGGCGATGGATAAAATTTTAGGCCCCATAGAAAATATGCAGCTGCCTATTTGGATGATGTAGTAATTCACAGTACAGACTGGGGGTCCCATTTGGTTAAAGTACAAGCAGTACTGGACTCAATCAGAGAGGCAGGGTTAACTGCTAACCCAAAGAAGTGCTGCCTCGCAATGGAGGAGGTCAAATACTTGGGCTTCACCATAGGCAGAGGTCTGATTAGGCCCCAATTGAATAAAATTGATGCTATTCAAAACTGGCCTCATCCAGTAAATAAAAAACAGGTAAGGGCTTTTTTGGGAATAACTGGGTACTATAGATGGTTTATTCCCAATTTTGCGACCACGGCGGTGCCGTTGTCAGACCTTACCAAAGGGAAGCAGTCAAATATGGTGAAATGGAACCCTGATGCAGAAAAAGCGTTCCAAGCGTTAAAAATGGCTTTGTGTCCACAACCGGTATTGATAACACCAGATTTTTCAAAAGAATTTGTGGTACAAACAGATGCCTCAGAGGTAGGGACAGGGGCTGTGCTGTCCCAAACCAGAGATGGGGACGAACACCCTATCATTTATTTGAGTAGGAAACTCAATGAGCATGAAAAAAGGTATGCCATTGTGGAAAAGGAGGCTTTGGCCATTAAGTGGGCACTAGATACCTTGAGATATTACCTCTTGGGTAGACAATTCAGACTAGTGACAGACCATGCCCCTTTAAAATGGATGTATGTAAATAGAGGCAAGAATGCTCGTGTAACTAGATGGTTTCTAGCGTTGCAGGACTTTAAGTTTACTGTCGAACATAGACCGGGAACACAATTGGCCAACGCAGATGCATTGTCTCGCATCTTCTGTTTGGGGGCTACAAGTGTTCCGGCCCCTAGGTCGAAACAGGGGAGGGGGATATGTGACAAGAACACTGGGATAGTGTTTGAGGGCAGGTATGTTTGTCCCAGGTTCTTGTCTTACATGTTTTAGAAAATGAAAACTTCTAGGAAAAATGCTTTTGTTTTGTCAGAACCTTTTCAGTTTGCTGTAAAAGCTGGGTAAAGGCTCTGAGAGAGAGATAAGGCGAGTTCTAGACATTGGGCCCAGTTCGGGTCTTTGGCCTCACAGAGGGCTAATCAGGGTTTCAGCTGTGTAAGAGTGTTATAGGGCTGCTAGCCTGATTAGTATGGGCAGACTGCCTGGGAAGACTGGAGGGATCTGTGTGAGAGAAACACGCTTCCTGATACAAGTGAGCTATACAGTGTTTACTGGAGAACTCTGTGTTTTTTTGTTTAGTGATAGTTAGGAACATCTTGTGTTTAGTTAGTGCCGGACAGGCAAGGTATTTTCTTTTGGTGTTTGTTTTATTTTCTGTTTCAATAAAACTGGCCGGGGCCAGTTGTACCAGAAACTGGACTTGTGTTGTTCCTCAGCTGCTGCGTGCTGCCATATTCCCCAGGAAGAGGCGCCTTGCACCCCTACAGTGTTACAACTTATATAAAACACATGTTTGCACACTCCTATTTCTAACACAACTTATGGGGTGCGTCCTTAATCCTCTGCTAAATACAGGGATAGATAAGACTAAACACAAGCCGCACTCTCCACTAAAATATTCTTAGAACTCTTTAATCACATCACCTCTCCAACATAGCAGAGAGATTATTCATTGATTTACATACATCTCAATATTATCTCAGCAATACAGATTTTTTCACATATAGGTTACACTGGATATTGCATGGCTTTTACACGTCATATAGCAACAACATGATTGATCTGCCTCGCAAAGCAAAGCTTATGCTCATCCGGAACAAAAAGTCCTCAGTATCCACCCAAGTAACATGTGATATATGTTGCTGTTTTACAAAAAGTGTCCATCAGAGTCCATAGTTATGGTGCCTTTAATTTTGTACACCTAGCGGTGTGTGTGTCTGTCGACTTCGGCTGTCATCCGCGCCATTCAAGGCAAAACACCTATTCCCGAAAAGACACAAAATATACATTTCAATGAGCAACTTAAAGCCACCATGTTAGGATGCAGCCCTCCTACACTGCCCGCGCTGCCACCACATACCTGTTCAACCTGACCATTGGCGTGCGTTCCACACCATTGTGCATGTCTGTGCTGTCTCCCTACACGCTCCCGGAGTCTCTTAACTCCCCTCGGGACCACGTGACCATGCACATCACTCTGTAGTTCACTTCCTCACTTAACTAAACTACACTACCCAGAACACCGTGCGCCACTCGGCGCCATTTTACTTTCTATTACATGCGTGTCACAGTGTATTCCACTCGTTTTAACAGCTTATTAATATATTGTCAGGATGTTATTACGGCTGCGCGATTGGTGTATGTTGGCTGGCTCCATCCTTCATAGTGGCCCTTACAAAGTGCATATCATACACGACATACAATTAATAAAAACATTACATATACGTTAAAAATCTCTTTAGTAAACTCAAAACAAATATATATTTACATATTTATTTAGTAAATAAAAAAAAGTAAATAAAAGTGTCTACCTTATGTGTGTGTAACGAGTGAAAATGTATGAGTTCATGTAGATGGCTAAAATAGATACCACATTTAGGTTTCTCTAACGTCCTAGTGGATGCTGGGGACTCCGTCAGGACCATGGGGATTAGCGGCTCCGCAGGAGACAGGGCACAAAAAGTAAGCTTTTAGGATCACATGGTGTGTACTGGCTCCTCCCCCTATGACCCTCCTCCAAGCCCCAGTAAGGTTTTTGTGCCCGTCCGAGCAGGGTGCAATCTAGGTGGCTCTCTTAAAGAGTTGCTTAGAAAAAGTTTTTAGGTTCTTTATTTTCAGTGAGTCCTGCTGGCAACAGGCTCACTGCATCGAGGGACTTAGGGGAGAGAAGTGAACTCACCTGCGTGCAGGATGGATTGGCTTCTTAGGCTACTGGACACCATTAGCTCCAGAGGGAGTCGGAACACAGGTCTCGCCCTGGGGTTCGTCCCGGAGCCGCGCCGCCGACCCCCCTTGCAGATGCTGAAGATTGAAGAGGTCCGGAACCAGGCGGCAGAAGACTTTCAGTCTTCATCAGGTAGCGCACAGCACTGCAGCTGTGCGCCATTGTTGTCAGCACACTTCACACAGCGGTCACGGAGGGTGCAGGGCGCGGGGGGGGGCGCCCTGGGCAGCAATGTATAATACCTGTATGGCGAAAAATACATCACATATAGCCCTTGAGGCTATATGGATGTATTTAACCCCTGCCAGATATCACAGACTCCGGAGAAGAAGCCCGCCGAAAAGGGGGCGGGGCCTATTCTCCTCAGCACACAGCGCCATTTTCCCTCACAGAAATGCTGGTGGGAAGGCTCCCATGCTCTCCCCTGCACTGCACTACAGAAACAGGGTTAAAACAGAGAGGGGGGGCACTGATTTGGCGATATGAATATATATTAAAATGCTATAAGGGAGGAACACTTATATAAAGGTTGTCCCTGCATAATTATAGCGTTTTGGTGTGTGCTGGCAAACTCTCCCTCTGTCTCCCCAAAGGGCTAGTGGGTCCTGTCATCAGAGCATTCCCTATGTGTGTGCTGTATGTCGGTACGTGTGTGTCGACATGTATGAGGAAAATGTTGGTGAGGAGGCGGAGCAAATTGCCTGTAATGGTGATGTCACTCTCTAGGGAGTCGACACCGGAATGGATGGCTTATTTATGGAATACGTGATAATGTCAACACGCTGCAAGCCGGTTGACGACATGAGACGGCCGGCGAACAAATTAGTACCTGTCCAGGCGTCTCAAACACCGTCAGGGGCTGTAAAACGCCCATTTACCTCAGTCGGTCGACACAGACCCAGACACGGACACTGATTTCAGTGTCGACGGTGAAGAAACAAACGTATTTTCCTTTAGGGCCACACGTTAAGGGCAATGAAGGAGGTGTTACATATTTCTGATACTACAAGTACCACAAAAAAGGGTATTATGTGGGATGTGAAAAAACTACCTGTAGTTTTTCCTGAATCAGATAAATTAAATGAAGTGTGTGATGATGCGTGGGTTTCCCCCGATAGAAAATTATTGGCGGTATACCCTTTCCCGCCAGAAGTTAGGGCGCGTTGGGAAACACCTCTTAGGGTGGATAAGGCGCTCACATGCTTATCAGAACAAGTGGCGGTACCATCTACAGATAGGGCCGTACTTAAGGAGCCAGCTGATAGGAGGCTGGAAAATATCCTAAAAAGTATACACACACATGCTGGTGTTATACTGCGACCAGCGATTGCCTCAGCCTGGATGTGCAGAGCTGAGGTGGCTTGGTCGGATTCCCTGACTAAAAATATTGATACCCTTGACAGGGACAGTATTTTATTGACTATAGAGCATTTAAAGGATGCATTTCTATATATGCGAGATGCGCAGAGGGATATTTGCACTCTGGCATCAAGAGTAAATGCGATGTCCATATCTGCAAGAAGATGTTTATGGACACGACAGTGGTCAGGTGATGCAGATTCCAAACGGCACAAAGATGTATTGCCGTATAAAGGGGAGGAATTATTTGGGGTCGGTCCATGAGACCTGGTGGCCACGGCAACTGCTGGAAAATCCACCGTTTTTTACCCTAAGTCACATCTCTGCAGAAAAAGACACCGTCTTTTCAGCCTCAGTCCTTTCGTCCCTATAAGAGTCATATCTGCCCAGGGATAGAGGAAAGGGAAGAAGACTGCAGCAGGCAGCCCATTCCCAGGAACAGAAGCCCTCCACCGCTTCTACCAAGTTCTCAGCATGACGCTGGGACCGTACAGGACCCCTGGATCCTACAAGTAGTATCCAAGGGGTACAGATTGGAATGTCGAGACGTTTCCCCCTCGCAGGTTCCTGTAGTCTGCTGTACCAATGTCTCCCTCCGACAGGGAGGCAGTATTGAAAACAATTCACAAGCTGTATTCCCAGCAGGTGATAATAAAATTACCCCTCCTACAACAAGGAAAGGGGTATTATTCCACACTATATGGTGGTACTGAAGCCAGAAGGCTAGGTGAGACCTATTCTAAATCTGAAATATTTGAACACTTACAAAGGTTCAAATCCAGATGCAGTCACTCAGAGCAGTGATAGCGAACCGGGAAGAAGGGGACTATATGGTGTCCCGGGACATCAGGGATGCTTACCTCCATGTCCCAAAATTTGCCTTTCTCACCAAGGGTACCTAAGGTTCATGGTACAGAACTGTCACTATCAGTTTCAGACGATGCCGTTGGATTGTCCAAGGCACCCCGGGTCCTTACCAAGGTAATGACCGAAATGAGGATTCGTCTTCAAAGAAAATGGACGACCTCCTGATAAGAACAAGGTCCAGAGAACAGTTGGAGGTCGGAGTAGCACTATCTCAAGTAGTTCTACGACAGCACGGGTGGATTCTAAATATTCCAAAACCGCAGTTGTTCCGACGACACGTCTGCTGGTCCTAGGGATGATTCTGGACACAGTCCAGAAAAAGGTGTTTCTCCCAGAGGAGAAAGCCAGGGAGTTATCCGAGCTAATCGGGATCCTCCTAAAACCAGGAAAAGTGTCAGTGCATCATTGCACAAGAGTCCTGGTAAAAATGGTGGCTTATTACGAAGCGATTCCATTCGGCAGATTTCACGCAAGAACTCTTCAGTGGGATCTGCTGGACAAATGGTCCGGATCGCATCTTCAGATGCATCAGCGGATAACCCTATATCCAAGGACAAGGGTGTCTCTCCTGTGGTGATTACAGAGTGCTCATCTTCTAGAGGGCCGCAGATTCGGCATTCAGGATTGGATGCTGGTGACCACGGAGGCCAGCCTGAGAGGCTGGGGAGCAGTCACACAGGGAAAAAATTTCCAGGGAGTGTGATCAAGTCTGGAGAATTCTCTCCACATAAATATACTGGAGCTAAGAGCAAATTTATAATGCTCTAAGCTTAGCAAGACCTCTGCTTCAAGGTCAGCCGGTATTGATCCAGTGGGATAACATCACGGCAGTCGCCCACGTAAACAGAAAGGGCGGCACAAGAAGCAGGAGGGCAGTGGCAAAACTGCAAGGATTTTTCGCTAGGCGGAAAATCATGTGATAGCACTGTCAGCAGTGTTCATTCCGGGAGTGGACGACTGGGAAGCAGACTTCCTCAGCAGGCACGACCTCCACCCGGGAGAGTGGGAACTTCATCGGGAAGTTTTCCGCATGATTGTGAACCGTTGGGAAAGACCAAAGGTGGACATGATGGCGTCCCGCCCGAACAAAAAACGGGACAGGTATTGCGCCAGGTCACGAGACCTTCAGGCGATAGCTGTGGACGTCCTGGTAACACCGTGGGTGTAACAGTCGGTGTATGTGTTCCCTCCTCTGCTTCTCATAACCAAGGTATTGAGAATTATAAGACGTAGAGGAGTAAGAACTATACTCGTGGCTCCGGATTGGCCAAGAGGGACTTGGTACCCGGAACTTCAAGAGATGCTCACAGAGGACTAATGGCCTCGGGAGCTAAGAAGGGACTTGCTTCAGCAAGTACCATGTCTGTTCCAAGACTTACCGCGGCTGCGTTTGACGGCAGGGCGGTTGAACGCCGGATCCTAAGGGAAAAGGCATTTTGGAAGAGGTCATACCTACCCTGGTCAAAGCCAGGAAGGAGGTGACCGCACAACGTTATCACCACATGTGGTGAAAATATGTTGCGTGGGTGAGGCCAGGAAGGCCCCACGAAGAAATTTCAACTAGGTCGATTTCTGCACTTCCTGCAAACAGGAGTGTCTATGAGCCTCAAATTGGGGTCCATTAAGGTTCAAGTTTCGGCCCTGTAGATTTTCTTCCAGAAAGAATTGGCTTCGGTTCCTGAAGTCCAGACGTTTGTCAAGGGAGTATTGCATATACAGCCCTTTTGTGCCTCCAGTGGCACCGTGGGATCTCAACGTAGTGTTGGGATTCCTCAAATCATATTGGTTTGAACCGCTCAAATCTGTGGATTTGAAATATCTCACATGGAAAGTGACCATGCTGTTGGCCCTGGCCTCGGCCAGGCGATTGTCAGAATTGGCGGCTTTGTCTTACAAAAGCCCATATTTAATTTTCCATTCGGACAGGGCAGAACTGCGGACTTGTCCCCAGTTTCTTCCTAAGGTGGTGTCAGCGTTTCACCTGAAACAACCTATTGTGGTGCCTGCGGCTACTAGGGACTTGGAGGACTCCAAGTTGCTAGACGTTGTCAGGGCCCTGAAAATATATATATATATATATATAATTCCAGGACGGCTGGAGTCAGAAAGTCTGACTTGCTGTTTATATTGTATGCACCCAAAAAGCTGGGTGCTCCTGCTTCTAAGCAGACTATTGCTCGTTGGATTTGTAGTACAATTCAGCTTGCACATTCTGTGGCAGGCCTGCCACAGCCAAAATCTGTAAATGCCCATTCCACAAGGAAGGTGGGCTCATCTTGGGCGGCTGCCCGAGGGGTCTCGGCTTTACAACTTTGCCGAGCAGCTACGTGGTCAGGGGGGAACACGTTTGTAAAATTCTACAAATTTGATACCCTGGCTGAGGAGGACCTGGAGTTTCTCTCATTTGGTGCTGCAGAGTCATCCGCACTCTCCCGCCCGTTTGGGAGCTTTGGTATAATCCCCATGGTCCTGACGGAGTCCCCAGCATCCACTAGGACGTTAGAGAAAATAAGATTTTACTTACCGATAAATCTATTTCTCGTAGTCCGTAGTGGATGCTGGGCGCCCATCCCAAGTGCGGATTGTCTGCATTACTTGTACATAATTATTGTTACAAAAATCGGGTTGTTATTGTTGTGGGCCATCTTTTCAGAGGCTCCTTCGTTGTTATCATACTGTTAACTGGGTTCAAATCACAGGTTGTACGGTGTGATTGGTGTGGCTGGTATGAGTCTTACCCGGGATTCAAGATCCTTCCTTATTGTGTACGCTCGTCCGGGCACAGTACCTAACTGAGGCTTGGAGGAGGGTCATAGGGGGAGGAGCCAGTACACACCATGTGATCCTAAAAGCTTACTTTTTGTGCCCTGTCTCCTGCGGAGCCGCTAATCCCCATGGTCCTGACGGAGTCCCCAGCATCCACTACGGACTACGAGAAATAGATTTATCGGTAAGTAAAATCTTATTTTAACATCCATGTTCAGTGCTCCCATATTTGCATAAAGCATTCTAACAATGTAATAATGATCAGTTTCACCTTACAAAACAACAATGTAACATAGAGATACTTCTCCCTCATTTTTCTTATACTTTAGGGACAAACAGAGAGACCCTATATGGAAATAGTTTTTAGTGTTTACCAATATAATAACATACAATATAATGACCAATATAGCATTAATTGGTATTCCAACCCTGGGCGTTCCCCTAGTATTCATCTCTGTATGAAGGGTAGTTATATAAATACCAATTAATGCTATATTGGTCATTATGGGGGTGATTCCGAGTTGTCCGCTAGCTAGCTGCTTTTAGCAGCGTTGCACACGCTAAGACGCCGCCCTCTGGGAGTGAATCTTAGTTTATCAGAATTCAAACGAAAGATTAGCAGAATTGCGAATAGAAATTTCTTAGCAGTTTCTGAGTAGCTCCAGACCTACTTACAGATTGTGATCAGATCAGGCCGTTTCGTTCCTGGTTTGACGTCACACACACGCCCAGCGTTCGGCCAGCCACTCCCCCGTTTCTTCAGACACTCCTGCGTTTTTCCATGACACGCCTGCGTTTTTCCGCACACTCCCAGAAAACGGCCAGTTTCCGCCCAGAAACACCCACTTCCTGTCAATCACACTCCGATCACTTCAACTATGAAAAATCTTCGTTCGGGCGTGAGTAAATCTACTAAGTTTTGTGTTAAAATACTAACCGCATGCGCAACAAGCGAACAACTCGGAATGACCCCCTATATGCGTTTCACAGAATTATTCAGTGCACGAGCCTTACAGACACTCCCCGGAAATTCATCATCAGAAAAGCCGGCTGGTGGAACTCATGTAAAGACAATATGCGTCCCACAACAATATGTATTGCACTTCCCCCATATACACTCTCCGGAAGTACATCACCGGAAGCGCGCTGGTCGCCGCCAGTGGAGCGCATGCATGTATGTAATGCACTCCACAGGGGTTATCATGGTCACTCCCCTGATAGTTCACGGTTAAGCATCCTTAAATGTTTTTCCTTCACGTAAATGCCCTTAGAAGGTTCCTCGTTTTGTTATATGTCCCTCTTCTTTGAATCCGTGACCGGAAGTCTGTCATATGAAGCTGGAACGCAAATAAGAAATTGTGTGTACCACAGGTGGAACGCATATTGGCGGCATTCTACCGTGGTCTTCATGACTTTGTAGTTTCATACTCCATATACAGATGATGTTGTAACATTGGTTATATAATAAAATTATAGTTTTAATATCACATCACTGTTCATTTAATATCACATCACTGTTCATCTAAATGAATAATGGAACACACTCTGGCTAATTGAAAGATAGAAAGGAAGTGAGGTCATAGCTGTGGAACACACTCTGGCTAATTGAAAGATAGACAGGAAGTGAGGTCATAGCTTTGTGGTATATATACCCCTCATTTTCACACTCACATTCATTCACTATTGGAACTCTGACAGACACACACCAGGCTGCTGTGAGTATCATCTGTTTATTGCTCTCATATAAGATATTTTATCTGTACCTCCTGTTTATTACCATGTTTTACCGAAAATGTGATCATTGTTGCTGAAAATGTATTACTGAAAATTTGATCATTGTTAAAATATGAAGTGATTTTATAAGTAATGGAACCATTAAGGGCCAGTTGTAATTCCCTTCCTTTGTAATTATTATACTTCTGGTTAATTCCCCCTCTTTTGGGTAATCATTGTCTGTCAAGTACTTCCTGGTTATCTATTTATGTTAGACAAATGGTGTATGTATTAGGATAACCCTCAGTTATACCATATAAGTATGTATTGCTACACATCCATTTATATATTATGGAATTTTTAATTGATCTGGAGTTAAGTCCTGGTTCCCCCTAATAATATGAGAAATAATATATTCCTTACACTAAATAACACTGTAGTACCCGATTATTTTATGTGGGTATTTTATATGAATATATAAAGAAAGTAAATAAATATATATACATTTCCACAGATTATTTATGGTGCTGGTTCAGCGAATCCAATTTATCACCCATTGGAAACAGTAATTGTTCCATAGTATTCCCTTTGTTCATATGCTTCATTGGTATGTATCATTACTTTATTGTAAATTTCTCAAAATATGCATCTTTAAGTTCAGTATTTCTAAGCTCAAAAAAAAATGTGACCATCCTAATGGACACTCACCCTCCCCTTCTTTCTGTAGGTCCAATATAATCGTTGGTAACCATATATAAAGTTCCTGTTAGTGACCTTCATTGATTGAAGATTTTTATCCGATTTTATTAATTCTGTAGTAATTTCCCACATGGAAAACCGATCTGGTATGTATTTTAAGTCAAACCTGCTCTCCTCATCCTGATATATTGTTAAACTAATTAGACTAATAAAATGTTATATGTTAGTTTTCAGACCACAGTATTTCAAACCGGCACTTCTAGCGACATACTCCTGTATATCATATTTGCCTATAAATATTGGTATGTATCCATGTTTTTAGATTACTGTTAAAACTGACTATTATTTATGTATGGCAATACCTGTTATACTAAGTTACTGCATTTGTTATCTAGATTCTTGCCCCTGAATAAGTCCTTTGGGACGACGTTGGATTCTGTGTCATTTTGTTTTTCATTTACCATCATCTGAATGAATATCTGCCAAAAGCTATTTGTCCTGTTCATGTTGGATCAATCAGTACATCAATGTAAAATCTGCTGTTAATCTGAGCTTAACTGCTCTTATGTGTGGTTCTGTAAAATAAATGTTATTTATCTAAAGGAGTTTGTGTTTTACAAAGACTTTTAGATTACTGGTACTATACAGCTGTCTTACACATTATTATCATTTGGTTGTTAACAAAAACAACTAGCGCCCTCAGAATTGTTTTTCATATATCTATCTATCTATCTATCTATCTATCTATCTATCTATCTATCTATCTATCTATCTATCTATCTATCTATCTATCTATATCTCATCCACAGTTTCCCATATGATTTATGTATCATATGCGAAGGGGTCCCTGGCACTGTGAGGAACTATATATAGCAGCAACACAGCAGTGATATTAATATGTTGGAATAACTTAATGAACTGAGCGCCATCACCTCCATCCTGAGCTCCTTAAGAGGCCCCTTCGCCAGCGTCCTCTACTCCCTGCAGAGACCCAACAGCACCAAAGCTGCGCTGTTGGAGATCATGTTCTGAGCCCAGGCTCCGGGACCTGCATTGCCGGAGTGAATGGTGACTATTGGGGCTGTAACAGAACCAGTACTTGGGTTTGGCAAAGGTGCCAGGAGTATGATCATCCAGCAGGAAATTCCAGGGTGCCTCCAAGCACCTCACTCCTGACCCCACCTTCTCAGTAATACAATTGTAACCCACGGGATCACAGCCAGGCTCCCAATGCAAAATGAAAAAAGTTAAAATGCACTGTTAACTTACCAAACAACTGTCTTAATGCAGGCTGCTGCAGTGCTGCCAGTCAGTTGTTGCCACGATCACTCACTCTCATCATGGGTGTGACGCAGGGACTGCCACATCCAGCTAGGTAGGGTGTCTGTGTAGTGTGAGAAATCAGACAGCAGTGCGATGGTGCTACTGCTTGAAGTTGTGCCCGGTGTTCTTCTGCTTGTCTAGTCTATCTGCTCCTCTTCTTGGGCCTAATTCAGACCTGATCATAGCAGGAAATTTTTTAGCAGATGGGCAAAACCATGTGCACTGCAGGTGGGGCAGATGTAACATGTGCAGAGAGAGTAGATTTGGGTGTGGTGTGTTAAAACTGAAATCTAAATTGCAGAGTTAAAATAAAGCAGCCAGTATTTACCCTGCACAGAAACAATATAACCCAACCAAAATCTAACTCTCTCTGCACGTTATAACTCCCCCCCCCCCCCCCCCCCCCGCAGTGCACATGGTTTTGCCAAACTGCTAACAAATTTGCTGCTGCGATCAACTCTGAATTACAGTAGGCCCCTTATGCTGCCGGGGCCGCGGCGGCTCGGACACCCAAGTAAGGGCTTGCGCAGCACAGAATACTTTAATTACGTCGCCGCACGTACCGCTGGTAGTCGGGACCAGACCAATGCACGCTGGACGGGGGTAACAGGAAGTAATGGGGAGGGATGTGCTAGTTATGCTGTGGGTGGCCGGTTGGCGAGATCAATTAAAAAATTACTATTTGGTTGGGTATCCGCGTTTTGTGTCCCTGAACCACGGGCCTCTCTGAACCTCAGGGCCCGTCACAAGTGTACCCTTTGATCCCCCCTGTTGCCGGGCCTGTGTGGGAGTACCCAGGGGAAAACCCACGCAAGCATGGGAGAACATATAAACTCCACCCAGTTTGCCCTCTGGTGGGGATTGAACCCGTGACCTCAGTGATGTGAAGCAGTAATGCCAACCATTACACTGTCTGTGCTACCCTTTTAAAGGTTCACATTTATTAAGATAAAAACCACTGAAGTTTGTTATAGAAATAATGACTTTCTTGTAGACATTTTTAAAGTTGCAATTGCAATTTGTCCTGCTGATAGCATATAACCAATATCCAATTACAGCATAATTCCAGTCCTTGTCTCAGACAAATGCTAATTGAAAATCCAACACTGAGGTGTTTTTCGTTTGGGTAAAAATAGGTATTGTTTTATTTTTCAGACAATTGAAGCGCTGTGACAAAGGAGCCGCTGTCCTCTTGTGCGCCTGTGTCGTCGGGCGCCGTTAATACGACATGATCCATTGATGCTGATTCGGAGTCTGGCATAGTGGCTGTAGTTGCCTGCTGTCCCGGAAGTCTGCTTTACTACCTATGCGAATGCGCAAATCCGTAGTGGTAATGCAGGGGGTTGGTGGGGGTGGAAGCAGAAACCAGGGCTGCCCAATGATTTTATGTGGGCCTCTGTGGCTATCATCATTAGTGTTAACAGCCTCACGCTGGGTGCAAGGGTTCCGTCTGAAGCAAGTTCCCCTTCTCCATACGCACGGCTCAGAATTGCACAAAGCTTGAGATAATTGCCCACAAGTCAGGGTGGTTCTGTGCAATCGCATTGTTGCCGCCTAGTTTACACCCTATTTCATGGAAAGACAGATCTGGCCAAGTTGCGTTCAATTCAGAACAGGACGTACATACACAACAATGCATAAAGGGGGTCATTCCAACCCATTCGCTCGCAGCGGTTCTTCGCTGCGGTGCGAACGGGTCTGGAATGTGCAACAGAGGAAGAAGAAAGTGGTTGCAGCGGCAACCGCAAGAAGATGGACAGCAAGAGGGCGTTCCTGGGCGTCACCTTACCGTTTCCTGCCGTTTTCGGGGAGTGGTAAGTAAAACGCAGGCGTGTCCAGGCGAACGGAGGGCGGAGGTGTGACGTCAAAGCCGGCCCCATCAACACTGAGATCGTCGCCCAGGGTAAGTAGGTCTAGGGCAAGTCTTCATTTATACAAAACTTTTTTAGCATAGCAGAGCTCCACAAGCGATCACAGCCCTGCTATGCTAAAATACACTCCCCCATAGGCGTGGACTAGTTGATCGCACCAGCAGCAAAAAGTTGCTGGCTGCGATCAACTCAGAATGACCCCCCAAGTCACTTCGGCATGTACATTGTATGCCTCCATGGAGAGAGATCAGCACTATCGGTTGTCGCGCACTCCTCTAATTGGTGACAACTAATGGTGGATGCATACCACATATAGCATGGGGGGGGGGGGGTAATAAACTTCCATTGAAGGACGTCTTATACAGGAAGAACTGAAGCTGAATGCAGCATCCACCCTGTGTGCCCTGTGCTTCATCTAAAACCCTGGGCGGCGCTCTCGTCATCATAACTAATTGCCCCCGGGGGGGCGTGTGGCTGGATCCATTACATCGGCTCACTAGCTGCTGCTCAGAGCCTCTTACAGACACTCCAAGCAGCAGACCAGCTCCCATGGCACTACAGGGAGAAAACGAACTCTGACAAAAGGATGAGGGGGTGGACTGCATCCAAGGGCAGGTGCGGCTTGTACCACCCCCAGGCTGTCCCGCCCTGTGCAGCTGCACACGCCTCCTTACAGCCATGACTGCACCCGGGTGCAGTGTCTGTTATCTACAGCGCTGCTGATAGCCGGGTACAGTCACACATCACATATTTGAAAGCAACATTAAAGGCACTATATAAGGCTTATATACAGGGTGATTCAAAAGTCACAGTACACCCTTTTGTTTCAAAAACTGTGCAGGAAATGGGAAAACTGAATACTCCAGTAAGGTATGGGTGAGGTGGGCTCTCTTTTAGGGTATGTACCGAACATGGGCGCTATCTTGAAATCGGCCATCTTGAATCTAAGTCAGTTTTTTCAAATGGAAAGGGGGTCGTGTAACATATCAAACAACATCAGAATTTGCTAAAAAGTTTATTGCTGCAAACAGATTTGAAATAGCAGTTATGGTTCACTTTTTTTGTTGCAAGTAACTGAAGCTGGCTTTGACAAAAGAGGAGAGAATTTAGGTAATTCTGATGTCTGGAAAACAAAGTTTCTGTGTCATAGCTGCAGATTTTAACAACCGGCACCCAGAAAGACCTCCCCTGCAGCCTAAACCTATCCCTCCCTGTGGGTGCCTAAAACTAACCTCCTCTACACCAGCATAAACCTAACTCCCCTCCCCCCCACACCACGGCTTACCTCTCTGGCGGTGGCATTCCAAGCAGTGTTGGGATTCTGGCATCGATATTCTGACTACCAGGGTCCTGAACAGGTTCCCATACATCTAACATGACATTGTGTGTATGCCTTACTAAAAAACGTGAGGCATTCCAGAAACATCCTTATTTTTAATTATGTATTGCTTTACTCCCAAATACAAAGTGATACGTTCTTCTGATGTCACTATTACTCTCTGTGCTTTTGGTTGTTTGACTTGTATCCATGTGATCATGCAGATTATTCCCTAATATAATTGAGTACAGACCGTTATGCCGCAGGGGTAAGCCGTTCGGCTGTTACCGTACTTTGCATGCCGGGAATGTAATCTGTAAATATTTGCTGTGACAGACACAGACGGTCGTCGTTTATAGAGATACTAGATAAAACCTTCTAAAGTTTTGTCAAGAAAGAGAGGAAACATTCTGACAACAAAAATGATTCATGAGAACTGGAATGACCCCCTATATTGTATTACATTTCCTGTTATATGTCATCTATAAGTAATGCATATTGGGAGACAGACACGGCTGTGAATATAGAACCTGACACCAAATATGGCTTTACATTGTAGACTGATTGCAGCATAGCAATTAATGATACAGCTGTAGGTCAATCTACTATATAAAAATGAAAGTCTGTCCTTCTGTCCTTCTGTCTGTTTTTCTATACAAATCCACAGTTTACAAGCGAAGATCGTGAAATTTCACATACAAGCGTATTAAAACATGCCGGACGCAACTAAAACAATTTGAAATCCCTAGCACCCCTAGGGGGGCAGAAAGCAGCACAGATTATATCAGGAGACAGCATAACTCCGGAATTGCTGGACCCATGTACTCAAAAATTGGTACACATATGCCTTCCAATCTGCCAACAAACACTGGGGGAGGAAGACACCCCTAGCACCCTTAGGGGTGAGGCAGCAGCGCTGAGTATTTCAGCAGACAGCATAACTCCAGAATGCCTAGACCAATTTACAACAAACTTGCTACACATATGACTTACACTCTGGGAACAAACACTGTGGGGGTAAGACACCCCTAGGGTTGAGGCAGCAGCACAGAGTTTTTCAGCAGACAGCATAACTCTGGAATGCCTGGAGCAATTTACATCAAACTTGCTACACATATTACTTACACTCTGGGAACAAACACTGTGGGGGTAACACACCACTAGCACCACTAGCACCCCTAGGGGTGGGCCACCAGCACAGAGTATATCAGGGTTGCATGGGACAGGAGCAGTGATATGATATGAGGAGGGGAATGGAGGTAGCATGAACCCACACACTGAGAGTTATATAGTGGAAGTAGCATGGTCCCCCAGCAGCACATTGGGCTTTCAGTTTATTGATGTGTATAACATTTTACATGCTTTTTTATACTATGTTATTTATATTGTGTGTTTAATATTTAAATTCATTTTTGTAAACAAACATTCTTAAAATCCCGGCCAACGTCGGGTACTCGAGCTAGTGATTCATAAATGAGTTGCTAAAATCAGGGTTGAATTCTAAATATATATTATGGGGGAGATTCAAATGTTTGAAAAGTCAGTTGGGAGTCTGTTTTTTCCTATCTAATAGACAGGGAAACACAGACACCCAACCGACTTTTCAAACATTTGAATCTCCCCCAATGTATTTATTAGCAGTTTCTTTTATAGCTCAGCCAATTCCATTGTGCTCTACATTGAAAACAACAATGATAAAACAAAACTGGGTTATAACAGACATAGAGGTAGGAAGGCCCTGCTGGCAAGCTTACAATCTATAGGGAAATAGGCATTGATACACAAGGGTAAGTGTTATTCATTGCATAATGGTCCACCAGATTGCAAGGGTTCTTGGTGGGCTGTATGATATGATCATCCAGTAAGTTTGGCCTGGTATCAAGAGGAAGGGAAAGTGAAGAGAAAGGAAATATGTGAGGATATGTGTGTACTATACAGAGGGAATGTACTATAATTGGATAGGAATGTTTATAGAGGTATTGTGAGCTGTTCCAGAAGCTTGCCTGAAGAGGTGAGTTTTCAGGCAACGCTTGAAGGTTTGGAGACTAGAGGAGAGTCTTATTGTGCATGGGAGGGCATTCCACAGACTGGGTGCAGCCCAAAGAAAGTCCTGCAATCGTAAATGTGAGCAAATAATGAGTGTGGATGAGAGAAATAGATCTTGTAAAAAGCAAAGAGGTCGGGTAGGGAGATATTTTAAGATAAGCGGAGAGATGTATGTTGGTGTAGACTCACTAATAGCTTTGTGTGTGAGTAAAAGTATTTTATATTGAATATGGTAGAATACCGGTAACCAATGGAGGGACTGACAGAGCGGATCCGCAGACAATGAACGCCTAGCGAGGAAGATTAGCCTCGCAGCTGCATTCAGAAAGGATTGTAGTGGTGAGAGTCTCTTTTTGGTAAAAATAGTAAGAAGGCTATTGTAATAATCAATGCGGGAGAAAATGAGAGCTTGGATTAGAGTTTTAGCAGTGTCTTGTGTAAGGTATGATCGTATTTTGGATATTTTTTTTATATGCATGTAACATGATGTTGAGACAGATTGAATGTGGGGAACAAAGGACAGATCAGAGTCAAGGATGACACCTAGGCAGGGAGCTTGTAGTGTAGGATTAATTGTCGAGATCTCAACGGTGATAGAGATATCAGGTTGGTAACCACTAATGAATTTAACGTATGCTACAGGATTGCATCTCCTAAAACTGGGGTCAATGCAGATACCCCAAGAAATTACTATTGGGAGCGCTTATCTTAATTAATTCATAACTCTCAAATAGTATCAATGAGTATCGTAACAAAATAACTTCCCAAAAGGAATGCTAAATCAAGTAGAAGTTGCCACGAAAATGATCTCATAGTCATCAATTTAGTATAAATGCCAAATATACAAATATAAATCTTAACTTTAATAATGAATAAAATACACAAACAATAAACATACTTTATTAGCTACCAACCCCTAGCCACTAATATCTCATCGCCAAGTGCACTACATGAATAATAAAGGAATATCCCTGCAGAAAATGAATAAAGGAACCTGCAGAACGTGTCACTATGAATGATCTAATAAGTCAGTAACAATGAGCAATGGATGGTATTATAATAGTCCATTGTGGGGGTGACAATGTGAACGCAACAGAGTCACTGTTGCAATGGTCACCTCTTGGAGGAATCCATGCAGAGCAGGAAACAGTATATAATACAGTATATACTGTATCTGTGCAAATGTAGGGTCCCGTAACAACAAATCAATATTTAGTAATGCCTGGGAAGATAATCAGATCCACTCAAATCTCTGAGGATAGTCTATATTTCTGGTCACAAAATGGGGCTTGAACATTCCGAATATAACTTAGGGGGAGATACAGATGGAGCCATCTTTATTTTGGCCTTTAATAGGATTAATTGAGCCAGGGCAGTTGGACTTAATCCCCTGCTGTAATGACTTAAACCATTGTTCTCCCTGTATTGTATTGCAGCTGAGAACAATAGATGAAGGGTTTATGCTAATAAACTCATGGGGTGCCTAGGCGCAGCAGAGAAGCCAAGATGATCGTGACTCCATCTGTATATCAAAGCTTGGAGATAATTAATGTGGAGAGGCATAGGGGCAGATGTACTAAGCCTTGGAGAAATTTAAAGTGGAAAAAGATAAACTACCAACCAATCAGCTTCTGTCATTTTGCACGGTAACATGGCAGTTAGGAGGAATGATGATGATGAGGAATGAGGAAGAGGTGCTCTATCATGGCATAATATGTATACACAGCTCTACTGTGTGGCGTAACGTATAAGGGGTACCACTGTGCAGTGTGATGTTAATAAAGGATACTACTGTGTGGCGTAACATGTATAAGGGGTACTACTGTGTGGTGTAATGTGAATAAGGGATACTACTGTGTGGCATAACATGTATTAGGGGTACACTACTTTGTGGTGTAATGTGAATAAGGGGTACTACTGTGTGGCAAAATGTGTATAAGGGGCACTACTGTGTGGTGTAACATGTATAAGGGGCTTTGGTATGTGAATAATGGGCAATACTGTGGGTGTAACGTGCATAACGGATACTACTGTGCGGTGTAATGTGGAATGTGCAGTGTGTCACTTCTCTCTTGCTTAGTTTAACCAGCCAGCTCGCTGCAGCCTTTGGCCAATATTGGTTAAAACAATATTGTGAGCTGTGAGGTGGTCGTAATTGACTGGGTATGACTTGAAATTTATGTTATGGAGGTTATTAATACTGTAGTACTCAAAACAGGCCCAAATTACATGATTTAAACTGTTTTAGCACTTAAAAAAAATATATATATATATAGAGAGAGAGAGAGAGAGATGATCGGGTTCAGTTCCTCGGGATCCGAACCCCCCCCCAAATTTCACCCATTTTACACGGTTCCGAGGCAGACTCAAATCTTCCCGCCTTGCTCGGTTAACCCGAGCGTGCCCAAACGTCATCATCCCGCTGTCGGATTCTCGCGAGATTCGTATTCTATATAAGGAGCCGTGCGTCGCCGCCATTTTCACTCGTGCATTGGAGATGATAGCGAGAGGACGTGACTGCGTTCTCTCAGTTTCTGTGTTCAGTGTGCTGCAAATATCTGTGCTCAGTGTGCTGCAAATATCTGTGCTCAGTGTGCTGAAAATATCTACGTTCTCTGCCTGAAAAACGCTCCATATCTGTGCTGCATTGTAATATATAGTAGGAGGACAGTGCAGAATTTTGCTGACCACCAGTATATATATAGCAGTACGGTAAAGTAGTCCATTGCTCTACCTCTGTATCGTCAAGTATACTATCCATCCATACCTGTGGTGCATTTTAGTTGTGCGCAGTATATAGTAGGAGGACAGTGCAGAATTTTTCTGACCACCAGTATATATATAGCAGTACGGTACAGTAGTCCATTGCTCTACCTCTGTGTCGTCAAGTATACTATCCATCCATACCTGTGCTGCATTTTAGTTGTGCGCAGTATATAGTAGGAGGACAGTGCAGAAGGTTGCTGACCACCAGTATATATATAGCAGTACGGTACAGTAGTCCATTGCTCTACCTCTGTGTCGTCAAGTATACTATCCATCCATACCTGTGCTGCATTTTAGTTGTGCGCAGTATATAGTAGGAGGACAGTGCAGAATTTTGCTGACCACCAGTATATATATAGCAGTACGGTACAGTAGTCTATTGCTCTACCTCTGTGTCATCAAGTATACTATCCATCCATACCTGTGCTGCATTTTAGTTGTGCACAGTATATAGTAGGAGGACAATGCAGAATTTTGCTGACCACTAGTATATATATAGCAGTACGGTACAGTAGTCCATTGCTCTACCTCTGTGTCGTCAAGTATACTATCCATCCATACCTGTGCTGCATTTTAGTTGTGCGCAGTATATAGTAGGAGGACAGTGCAGAATTTTGCTGACCACCAGTATATATATAGCAGTACGGTACAGTAGTCCATTGCTCTACCTCTGTGTCGTCAAGTATACTATCCATCCATACCTGTTCTGCATTTTAGTTGTGCGCAGTATATAGTAGGAGGACAATGCAGAATTTTTCTGACCACCAGTATATATATAGCAGTACGGTACAGTAGTCCATTGCTCTACCTCTGTGTCGTCAAGTATACTATCCATCCATACCTGTGCTGCATTTTAGTTGTGCGCAGTATATAGTAGGAGGACAGTGCAGAAGGTTGCTGACCACCAGTATATATATAGCAGTACGGTACAGTAGTCCATTGCTCTACCTCTGTGTCGTCAAGTATACTATCCATCCATACCTGTGCTGCATTTTAGTTGTGCGCAGTATATAGTAGGAGGACAGTGCAGAAGGTTGCTGACCACCAGTATATATATAGCAGTACGGTACAGTAGTCCATTGCTCTACCTCTGTGTCGTCAAGTATACTATCCATCCATACCTGTGCTGCATTTTAGTTGTGCACAGTATATAGTAGGAGGACAATGCAGAATTTTGCTGACCACTAGTATATATATAGCAGTACGGTACAGTAGTCCATTGCTCTACCTCTGTGTCGTCAAGTATACTATCCATCCATACCTGTGCTGCATTTTAGTTGTGCGCAGTATATAGTAGGAGGACAGTGCAGAATTTTGCTGACCACCAGTATATATATAGCAGTACGGTACAGTAGTCCATTGCTCTACCTCTGTGTCGTCAAGTATACTATCCATCCATACCTGTTCTGCATTTTAGTTGTGCGCAGTATATAGTAGGAGGACAATGCAGAATTTTTCTGACCACCAGTATATATATAGCAGTACGGTACAGTAGTCCATTGCTCTACCTCTGTGTCGTCAAGTATACTATCCATCCATACCTGTGCTGCATTTTAGTTGTGCGCAGTATATAGTAGGAGGACAGTGCAGAATTTTGCTGACCACCAGTATATATATAGCAGTACGGTACAGTAGTCCAGTGGTTCCCAAACTGTGTGCCGTGGCACCTTGGGACACTTGCAGGGGTGCCTTGGGTTGGTGGCCCAGGATCAATTCAATTATTTATGGTCAATGTAATAGGCAAAACCAGAGCTGGTCATAAAATATGTGGACAAATAGAAGAAAATTATGTCTCCCACCACATAACTGAACCTAAGGATGACATATAAACATAATTTACTTAATGTAATATTTCTTTAAAAATTTCTCAAAATGAAGCTTTTGGCCTAGGGGTGCCGTGAAATTAATTTGATACTCTAGGGTGCCGTGATTAAAAAAGGTTTGGGAACCTCTGCAGTAGTCCATTGCTCTACCTCTGTGTCATCAAGTATACTATCCATCCATACCTGTGCTGCATTTTAGTTGTGCGCAGTATATAGTAGGAGGACAGTGCCGAATTTTGCTGACCACCAGTATATATATATAGCAATACGGTACAGTAGTCCATTGCTCTACCTCTGTGTCGTCAAGTATACTATCCATATGTGTGCTGCATTTGGGGACTATTTTTTAAATCTGCCATCCTGTCTGACACTGCAGTGCCACTCCTAGATGGGCCAGGTGTTTGTGTCGGCCACTTGGGTCGCTTAGCTTAGCCATCCTGCGACCTTGGTGCACCTCTTTTTTTTCTTTGCATCATGTGCTGTTTGGGGACTATTTTTTGAAGTGCCATCCTGTCTGACACTGCAGTGCCACTCCTAGATGGGCCAGGTGTTTGTGTAGGCCACTTGGGTCACTTAGCTTAGTCATACAGCGACCTTGGTGCAAATTTTAGGACTAAAAATAATATTGTGAGGTGTTCAGAATAGACTGGAAATGAGGGTTATTGAGGTTAATAATACTATGGGATCAAAATGACCCCCAAATTCTATGATTTAAGCTGTTTTTGAGGGTTTTTTGTAAAAAAACACCCGAATCCAAAACACACCTGAATCCGACAAAAAAATTTCAGGGAGGTTTTGCCAAAACGCGTTCGAATCCAAAACACGGCCGCGGAACCAAAACCAAAACCAAAACACAAATCCCAAAAAAGTTCCGGTGCACATCACTATATATATATATATCCAAAACACACACGGGTGGTCTAGAAAATTAGAGGCAAAACGAAAAGACGAAATACGGGTCAAAAAAAAAAAAAAAAAACCCAGGCGCACATCTCTAGTAGAATCCAGGAAGAATGAAGGGGATATTAGTTTGCAGACGTCACATGACAGTTGTCAGAACTGGAAGAATAGATTGCCCTTATCTCCAGATTACGGTGAGTCTATTTCTTTAGTTATTACTAGCTGGAGTACCCGGCGTTGCCCGGGATTTTAAGAATGTTTGTTTACAAAAATGAATTTAAATATGAAACACACAGTATAAATAACATAGTATAAAAAAGCATGTAAAATGTTATACACATCAATAAAATAAAAACCCAATGTGCTGCTGGGGGACCATTCTACTTCCACTATATAACTCTCAGTGTGTGGGTTCGTGCTACCTGCATTCCCCTCATCACATCATGTCACTGCCCGTCACATGCAGCCCTGTCATCACTGACATATCATGGATGTCCTGATATACTCTGTGCTGCTGGCCCACCCCTAGAGGTGCTAGTGGTGTGTTACCCCCACAGTGTTTGTTCCCAGAGTGTAAGTAATATGTGTAGCAAGTTTGTTGTAAATTGGTCTATGCATTCTGGAGTTATGCTGTCTCCTGAAATTCTCTGTGCTGCTGTCCCACCCCTAGGGGTGATAGGAGTGTATAACCCCCACGGAGTTTGTTCCCAGATTGTAAGTCGGATGAGTACCAAGTTTGGTGTAAATTGCTGCAGGCCTTTCTATAGTAATGCTGTCTGCTGACGTACTCTGTGCTGCTGTCCCGCCCCTAGGGGTGCTAGGGGTGTCTGACCCCCACATTGTTTGTTTCCCGAGTGTAAGTCAGTAGTAAGTTTATTGTAAATTGGTCTAGCCATTCGGGAGTTATGCTGTCTCCTTAAATACTCTGTGCCGCTGTCCCACCCCTAGGGGTGGTAGGGGTGTTTTCAAGATTGTAAGTCAAATGTGTACCAAGTTTGGTGTAAATTGCTCCAGACCTTCCACAGTTATGCTGTCTGCTGACATACTCTGTGCTGCTGTCCCAGCCCTAGGGGTGCTAGGGGTGTCTTCCTCCCACAGTGTTTGTTGGCAGATTGGAAGGCATATGCAGGGCCGATTCTTGCCCTTGTGGTGCCCCGGACAAAAGTTGGGGTGCGGCTTAATATGGGGGCGTGGTCACTCACGCCCCCATTTGTAGCGCCGCTGAAAGGGAATAATAAAAAAAAAAAAGTATACTTACTATACCCCGCTCCTGATTCCAGACCCTGCAGACCGGCGCCGCTCTTCTCCTCGGATCTATGGGAGAGACGTCAGTCATGACATCTCTTCCATAGCACAGCATAGGCACTAGAGGTCAATTATGACCCCTAGCGCCCTCCGGATGGCGCCGGCGCCCCGGGCAAAAGTCCTGCTTGCCCGTGGCAAGATCCGCCACTGGGCATATGTGTACCAATTTTTGAAAGATGGGTCCAGCAATTCCGGAGTTATGCTGTCTCCTGATATACTCTGTGCTGCTGTCTGCACCCCTACGGGTGCTAGGGATTCTTTAATACACTTGTATGTGAAATTTCACGATCTTCGCTTATAAACTGTGGATTTGTATAGAAAGAAAGACAGAAGGACAGATTTTCATTTTTAAATAGTAGATTACCACAATTCACTCAGAAACAGTATTGTCCTCGCATTATATTTTATATTGTTAATTAGGTGGGACAGATTTCTGTTAATAAAGGGAACTGATATATATTATCCGTACTCCCACAGGCAAGCATGACAGAATGACTTCACATAGGCCTACTTAATTCCAAATTCATACTATACACAGTACAAGCCGTGCTTCTCAGGTGCAGTGTTATCCCCAGAAAACATATAACTGTCAAATAACCTGAATAGAGGGTGTGTAAGGAATGCAAACAAAACGCACAGAAAATGTTTTGGGGGTTTTTTCTCCCACGCCTGCTTCATACATATCACTGTCTACACAGGCATGTGGGGGGAATACGCCCTTAATTACTGATTGTGCAATTCATATGTATAAATATGCCAGTATCCCCTCCTCACTTACTTTTACATGGAATAAGGAATGGTTGGTAAAGACCTGTCTGTCTGTCTGTCTGTCTGTCTGTCTGTCTGTTTATCTATCTATCTATCTATCCTATCTATCTCTCTCTCTCTCTCTCTCTGTCTATCCATCTATCTATCTTATAGATTAGAATCTTCTTTGTTTGATTTGTTTGTTTGTTTGTTTGTTTGTTTGTCTGATTGCGATAAACTCCAAAATTACTGAACCGATTGCGATGCGTTTTTTACCATTGTCTAGGGGTTTTTCCCCGGCAGGTTTTAGGCTAAGCATCATCACAATCGGTCGTCAGAGGACTGTGGGCGGGGCTCCATGTGGAGGGGTCCCCTGCACTGCTCTTGGCAAGTTGGTAGTAACTGGGGTACGCACCTCAATATCGATGATCCGAACATCGCACTCTGGGTCTTGTTAAGCTCCAGCTGCAAAATTGCAAAATCACAAATCGGCAATTATCGGCAGACGGTGCATGCGCTACGAATGTATTGCGCATGCGCAAAGGCTACAATACGAATGCAGTATGTAGTGATTGAATGCCATCGGAAGTGACCGTACATGGGTGTTAACATGGTGTTTGTGGGGAGCGGTTGGAAAAATACAGGTGATCGTGGCCATTTTCAGGGCGTGTATCTGACATCAGTTGCAATGGATTGCGACTAAAAACATGGCGCCGGTGTGAATGTATTCTCATTATTCTGAGTAGCCCTGGGTCAACCGCAACTGTCGATGGTACTCAATTTTTGCGACTGCATCAGTGGCCGTCTTTTGCCTTTCTGGCTGGCTCATCACATGCGGCAGAATCAGAGTTGAGAAAATCGCAATTTCTGTCTCAACAGCGACGCAACATGAATAAGGTCCTCTGTTTTCCAAGGCTAAAACACTGGTCTGTATCAGATTTGTACGCTAATGCAAGTGCAATTGTGATTTTCTAGTCTACGGAACTGTTAACGTTAGCACGTGAAGCTGCCGCCCAGAAATTAAAAGAGACACCCACCAGAAATATCGCAACTCATTCACAGCCTAAACGCAAAAACAAGGAAACATCGACTGTTTGAGTAAGTCTATGGCTACACAGACTGGATGGCGGTAGTGGCGCAGGTGCCATGTTTCTCTTCCTACATAATCGCAGCTGACACCACCATATACACAACGGAAATGACACGCCTACATTTTTGCCTCCACTCACCGTTAACAACCCTAAAGCGGTCACTTCCTGTCAATCCTCCGCCATGAAATCCTCATTGCAAGTAGACACATAAAGGCATCTTTACACATGCACAGTGCGCTCGCGGTGCATGCGCAGTCTGCCAATGAACGCTCAGTTGCGAAAACATAGGCATAGCATACAACGCTGAATCAGGCCCACAGGTCATAGTTGCACCAGCTGTTATTGCAATACACTGGATTTTGAGCCAAACTAATAAATAGCTATATATGTGTTTCCACATTTTCCTGCAGACAAAACAGGCCCACCTGGAAAGACAGTGCCAAGAGCCATTCTCTAGTTACAGCCTGAATCAGGCATGAATAAAGCGGGGGATCTTCACAGAAAAATCATATAAATAAATGATCTAATCTAATTACAGGGAATTTTCCTCCGGTGCGGTTTCAGCCTTTGTTGATCTGTAGATAGTTGTCCCTGACATATTTATATTAAGGAACAGCTGGAGCGCTATTGTCTGTAAGGAATGCCTGGATCCAGCATATGACAGCTTGGAGAATATGTTCTTTATTGCGCTGGATTAACTCCGCCCTCTCCTGTACGTTGTCCATGAGCCTGAGAGGACCTTCTGTCTGTCTCTCTTTCTCTCTCTCTCTGAAACAGTTGGAAGTTTGCTTAATCTTTTTGTCTCATCTCTCCTGTGAATCTTAGCCAATTGCCGAAGACAGGTTGTGCCATATATTCAGCCTGATTAACTCTTAAAACTCAGTATAAATTAGAGATGTGCGGGTTCGGTTTTACTCGGATTTACTCGGGGCTCAAAATGGCATTGTATTGGATCACGGATGTCACGCGTTTTGGGTAGCCAATAAGCAAAACCCGAAATACCCGAGTAAATCCGAGTAAAACCGAACCTGCACATCTCTAGTATAAACAAAGTTGGTGCGTGTAACTGTAACTCCAAGGCACCTACAGTACCAATCAGGAACCACTAAATTCTGAAGCTGGCATAAATGTAAACAAACAGGTACATTTTTATCTGACGTCAGACAAAACTCGCTGGTTTGTTTATATTTAACTCTTAAAATTGCCTGCCCCTTATACACTGTATATTAAACTGAACTGGCCAATGGGTGCACATTTCTGACATTAAGGGAAATATGTTACAATATTCACTTTTTCATGATTCTTTCACTAGTAACACAAGTATAGATGTGTCCTCACTTATTGGTTGTCCATACGCCATACCATGACAAACATCCCAAGAGGAGTTACATACCGTATTTTTCTTTAAAGTTTGCATCTTAGTGGCATTGCAGACAAAGCGAAAATCTGCTTACAGTGCACAGTGGATGCTGGGCTGTGACTTTAATGGGTGTACTAGGGTATGCCGGCGGCTGGGCTCCCGGCGGCCAGCATGCCGGCACCGGAATCCCGACCGCCGGCATACCGACAGAGGGGCGAGTGTAAATGAGCCCCTTGCGGGCTCGCTACGCGCGCCATGCTATCTATTCTCCCTCCAGAGGGGTCGTGGACCCCCAAGAGGGAGAAAAAGTGTTGGTGTGCTGGCTGTCGGGATTCCAGTTTCGGTATACTGTGTGCCGGGATCCCGACAGTCGGCAAACTGAAGACCACCCGACTTTAACTGCACAGGAATTGGTTTTACGGGATGCAGTTAAGTTACCGACGGACGGGGCCTCGTTGGTCAATATACCAGTGTCGGAATCCCGAAGGACGCCAGAAGCCCGGTATCTAAATGCCAACGCCGCCCTGTCTCTGCACTCTAACCTCCTTCTCATGCCTTTTAGGCATGAGATGGGGGTTAGAGTGCAAAGACGGGAAGGTTAGGGTTGGGTACCGGGGAGGGAGGGCTAGATTTAGGCACATAGAAGGGGAGGTTAGGGTTAGACACCAAGCGGGTAGGGTTAGGTTATGGCAGCGGGGAAGGGAGGGTTAGGGTAAGGCATTACCCAGGAGGGTTAGGTTTAGGCACCCACAAAGGAGGGTTAGGGTAGGGCACAATGGAAGGTTATGGTACTTTACAGGGGGTTGACGGGATGCTGCTGTCGGTATTCTGGCCGCTGGCATCCCGTCCATCGGGAAATCATACTATACCCAGTTTTATACATGTCCAAAGTTGCTGATAAAGCACAAAAGAGCCTGATGTAAGGAAAAGCCGTGGCGGCTGCATAGAACCCCCTCATACCCAGATGTACAAATGTCACACGCCCCGGTGATCAGTGGACACTAGCAATGCAGTTATGTCTCTGCCAGTTGTTTATTTATGTGAATAAGAAGCCAATTTTAAGTGAAAAAAAAGCTTGGCGACACCTGGCGCACTGGGAGGAGCTACTTGGAGTCACTGAGGCAACAGTAAGGATGGATCTATTCTGGCAAGTATGACCAATTTGATGATAGAATGAGAATGTGTGGATTTATTTTTACTGTTTTATCACCTAAATGTCTGAAACAATCACGCCTACACATTACACAATAAAACTACAAAACAAAATTACATATTGGGGGTAATTCCAAGTTGATCACAGCAGGAAATTTTTTTGCATTTGGGCAAAACCATGTGCACTGCAGGGGAGGCAGATATAACATGTGCAGAGAGAGTTAGATTTGGGTGGGTTATTTGTTTCTGTGCAGGGTAAATACTGGCTGCTTTATTTTTACACTGCAATTTAGATTGCAGATTTAACTCACCACACCCAAATCTAACTCTCTCTGCACATGTTATATCTGCCTCCCCTGCAGTGCACATGGTTTTGCCCAACTGCTAACACAGGCCCTCATTCCGAGTTGTTCGCTCGTAAGTTTTTTTTCGCAACGGAGCGATTAGTCGCAAACTGCGCATGCACAGCGTTCGCAGTGCGCCTGCGCCAAGTAAATTTGCTAAAAAGTTTGGTATTTTACTCACGGCTTAACGAAGAAATTTCATTGTTCTGGTGATCGGAGTGTGATTGACAGGAAGTGGGTGTTTCTGGGCGGAAACTGGCCGTTTTATGGGTGTGTGCGAAAAAACTCTGCCATTTCTGGGAAAAACGCGGGAGTGTCTGAAGAAACGGGGGAGTGTCTGGGCGAACGCTGGGTGTGTTTGTGACGTCAAACCAGGAACGAAACTGACTGAACTGATCGCAGTGTAGGAGTAAGTGTCGAGCTACTCAGAAACTGCAAAGAAATTTCTATTCGCAATTCTGCTAATCTTTCGTTTGCAATTCTGCAAAGCTAAGATTCACTCCCAGTAGGCGGCGGCTTAGCGTGTGCAATGCTGCTAAAAGCAGCTAGCGAGCGAACAACGGAATGAGGGCCAAAGTTCCTGCTGCGATCAACTTAGAATTACCCCCATTATTCCCAAATCAGGCCAATAACATATAGTTACACTGTATATAATAAACCATAATCTTGTGAAGTATAATGTAACATATGTACAGTATAATGCATAATACAAGTGCACTAGGGGGTATATTTACTAAGATTCGTAATTGTCGGGATTTGGTGGGAGATTAAACACGAATGACATCGGTAGTGTGAATTTGCAACTTTTTTTTTTTTTACGTCTCATTTACTATGCTGTCGTATTTTGCATTTTCGTTTTTACCGATGTTGATGTCATTCGTAATGTCAGGTAGTGATTAGTAAAACACTGCCTGACAAAACACAATGAATCCCGGCCGGATCTGTGAGATCCGTGCAGGGCTTCATTGTGTATATTATGAGAAGTGAAGAAAGAGTTAAAAATGTAAAAAAAATATTTGCGTGGGGTCCCCCCTCCTAAGCATAACCAGCCTCGGGCTCTTGGAGCCGGTACTGGTTGTAAAAATACAGGGGGAAAAATGCATAGGGTCCCCCCATATTTAAACAACCAGCACTGGATCTGGTCCTGGTGCAAAAAATACGGGGGACAAAAAATGTAGGGGTCCCCCGTATCTTTAACACCAGCACCGGGCTCAACTAGTCAGAGAGGCAATGCCACAGCCGGGGGACACTTTTATATAGGTCCCTGCGGCCGTGGCATTAAATCCCCAACTAGTCACCCCTGGCCGGGGTACCCTGGAGGAGTGGGGACCCCTTAAATCAAGGGGTCTCCTACTCCAGCCACCCAAGGACTAGTGGTGAAGCCCGAGGCTGTCCCCCCATCCAGGGGCGGTGGATGGGAGGCTGATAACCTTTTGTGTAAAATAAGAATATTGTTTTTTGTAGCAGAACTACAAGACCCAGCAAGCCTCCCCCGCAAGCTGGTACTTGGAGAACCACAAGTACCAGCATGCGGGGGTGGTGGTGGGGCGCTGGTACCTGTAGTTCTACTACAAAAAAAATACCCAAATAAAAACAAAACACAGACACCGTGAAAGTACAACTTTATTACATACATGCACACCGACATACACACATACTTACCTATGTTCACACAGAGCCCCTCGGTCCTCTTCTTCAGTAGAAGCCACGGGGTACCTGTAAATGAAATATATACTTACAAACAATCCTGTGTAGATTGGTCCTCTTCTTTCTCCTTGTAATCCACGTACTTGTTAAAATAAAAAAACGAAATACCCGAACCACGCACTGAAAGGGGATCGATGTTTACACATGGAACCCCTTTCCCTGACTGGCGGTACCCCCCGTGACTCCTGCCAAAGAGGGTCCCGCCAGCCAATCAGGGAGGCACTCTCCTGATTGGCTGTGCGCTCCTGCCCTGTCAATCAGAAGGAGTGCACTGGTTACAACGTAGCCTAGCGGCGCTCCATTATAACCAATGGTGTGAACTTTGCGGTCTGCGGTTAACCGCGAGTTCATTGGGGTCACTCTTGTGGGTGATCCCAATTAACTTGCGGTTAACCGCCATTATTACCATTTAATTATTGCCATTATTACCATGCCATTTCCCCAGAGACCTGCCTACTGGGACGGTCAAGGCAGCACCATAACAGGCACTGATGTGCACTTGGTTAGACACCTCCGTACCCCGCACATGTAATGGTATAAACATCTTAGTGATATTTGGTGGACCCCTTTCTTTGAAAGTAAAGCATTCATAACCTAAAACCAGAAATAACGACACGGAGACTTGAATTTTGGCAGAAAATTGCTAGCTATTTATTTGTCCCTATCCATTAGGAAACCTGTAATAAAGAAATTAATTAAATATGCCGCTCTAGCCGGCATATGGTGGCGGCCCAAAAGAACGGCTCAATTAACCTAAATTAACCTTAAATAACTAACCCTATAAATTTACTAAAACTTATCATAAACCGGTAATAGGTGACAACTCAACCCCCACAGTGACTACCCACCGCTCCTGGGTGCCCTGCCGCTGCCTTCCCGGACGGGTGGTCAAGCGGCCATAAGTCGATGGAGGTGAGTGCACCTAAACCACAACAAACTGTAAAACACTACAGTTTTCTCTACCATACAAAACTGCCGTTCTTTTCCGCCCATAAATAGCCAACGATAACAGCCAACAACTTAACGCCAAAGCACCACGTGCCAGAATTTCTTACTACCAGGGCGGGAGGGCGGGAAAGCAAATCCACCAAGAGAACTAAGATGGCCTCACCTTCCCTATATATATCAAACCCTCCCCCTAAAGAAGGCTGTACTTTCCTCACAGCTAGGTCCACCCCTCCCCAGATGTTTAACTCTTTCCTCTCCTATACAGTCAATACTCTCTCCTAAACATCTTAGTGATATTTGGTGGACCCCTTTCTTTGAAAGTAAAGCATTCATAACCTAAAACCAGAAATAACGACACGGAGACTTGAATTTTGGCAGAAAATTGCTAGCTATTTATTTGTCCCTATCCATTAGGAAACCTGTAATAAAGAAATTAATTAAATATGCCGCTCTAGCCGGCATATGGTGGCGGCCCAAAAGAACGGCTCAATTAACCTAAATTAACCTTAAATAACTAACCCTATAAATTTACTAAAACTTATCATAAACCGGTAATAGGTGACAACTCAACCCCCACAGTGACTACCCACCGCTCCTGGGTGCCCTGCCGCTGCCTTCCCGGACGGGTGGTCAAGCGGCCATAAGTCGATGGAGGTGAGTGCACCTAAACCACAACAAACTGTAAAACACTACAGTTTTCTCTACCATACAAAACTGCCGTTCTTTTCCGCCAACAGCGAAAGACTCATCCCCACAGTCTTTCGCACCGCCACCATAAACCTACCCTAACTCCTGCAAAGCGAAACCTAGATCCTCCAGAAAAAACATCATCCCCTCATTGGATAGATGTACTCCATCACGCCGGAAAAGGTGGCTGTCTCTGAACCGAATCCTCGGGTGGCGAACCACCCTCCCTCCGTGGGACAGCACCCACTTTGCCACCGCTCCGTTCACCTTTTTCCGGGCCTCGTCAATCTGGCGCCCATCCACCACTCCCCTCCAACACAATCTTGGCACCATCATTGAAAAAACCAATACACAATTGGTCCATACTGCGGCCACACTTGCCAGATCCTGTATCATGGCCCACCGCAGGTCCAAGGATGTCCTCTTCCCCAGGTCGTTGCCACCTAGATGGACAACCAAGACCCTAGGGACTCCATGCTTGCTGGCCTGACTCACTAACCTACTCCTCAGCTCACCCCACATCATTCCTCGCCAGCCAAGCCATCTGACACCCTGTGTTCCTAGCAATGCCTGAGACCCTTCCGAGGCCACAAACCTGGCCGCCCAATAAATGTAAGAGTGGCCAACCACCCAAACGGTCAAATTGTCGTCAAACCATCCTGAAGGGGAAAAGAGGGGTAGAATTGATTACTAAGAGGCTTATTAATTGTTTACACTGAAGGATCTGCCAAAAAGAAAAACTTTAGATCTCGCTATTGCAGCAGTCACGGCCTAGCCGACTGCACCATGTTTCGTTGCCATTTAAAAGCGCAATTAAGGACACAAAGGGGAAGGATCAAATAAAAACAAACGAAATAAAATAGGGGGGGGGGGAGGGGGGTATAAAATGGGAAACACATGTAATAACTCAGCTGGAGGTGAAAGCGTAAAGACCTGCTGAGGGACTCTGATTAGACCAGATTAGCCGAATTGTAGATTAGAATTCAGTCCGTCAAGTCAGGCAAAAAATCGCAAAATAACTCCAGACCCCCGCTGCCGACTCATGTCAGCAACGGCGAGTAGCTAATCCCTGAGTAGGATAAAAAGGGGGAAAACACTAACAAACTCACAACACCATAAAATCACAGAACTGTAACATCATAATACATTGCAAATAAACAAAGCACCAAGCGCAAACCGACCCTCATGTGACAGGGCGAATATATCGTCTGTAACTTGACGACTTCCATCGCCCCACCGCCTGGATTTCAGTTCTGGAAAAACCAGCCGCAGCAGCCGACGTCGCCGCGCCTATCCGAAAGGAATGGGTACCGAAAGCAGCGGGTGAGAGGCCCAAGCCCGCCAAACAATGACCCAGCATCCAACGGAACTGGTATTTCGTGACTGGCAGCCCGTCATAATGCAATAGCCATGACCCCTCCTTAACGGGTCGCACCACCACATATTGCATTGCCAGACCCACTGGGCAAACGCTTTCTTCTAGCGCTGGAACCATAGTGACCCAGCGCCCTCTCCCCACTTGATCCGTCTTGGAGCGCCGCAATCTGCACAGCAAGGACCTCTCACCCACTACCACGTCTCCGACCAGCATGCGCGAATCTGCTCTCTTGGAAGGCGCTACCAACTCCGAAACCCTAAAGGCCCCATGGTAAGCCATTGAGAACGCCAAACTGAACAAAAGCGTCTCAAACCTGGACGACGCGACTCGCCCCACCGCCGCGATGACGGCCGGCAACAAGGCCGCATCGATGGGCCGCCTCCTATCTGGTGGCGTCGGCGCAACTCGCGCCCACCCTTTCATTGCCTTCCGCAGAACCTCGCTTTTTGTTATATCGAGGACGCCTCGCAGCTTGCAGAAAAATGAGACGCCAGCCAAGTACCGTGATACCACCGCTCGTGACCTACCGGAAACGTAAAGCTGCCAAATAAAAGAAAGCATCAGCCGATGCTTGCTCTTACCTTTATGCTGACGACCCTGGACAAACTCCTCCCACTCGCTCCAAGCTTGTCCGTAAGCCTTGAGCGTGGCTGGCGCGACTGACCGCAACGCTAGACCCTCCAGTCCGGCCCGATCACCTGCCAAACATAACCGGGACAGTGAAAACCTTGCTCCTCGGCCTCGGGTGCCAAAACCCAAAATCTCTCCCACTGTCCACGCGACAACGCGTCTGCGATTCCGTTCTCCAAGCCGGGCACGTGTTGTGCCCGGAACCATAGGTTCCTACGCAAGCACGTCAAAAGCAATTGCCCGAGCACCCGCAGAACTACTAGCGATTTCGCCCTCTGGTTATTAATCGCATGTACCACGCCCAGATTATCGCATCTAAACAATATGCTGCGGTTAGCCAACCGATCGCCCCAGACTTCTAACGCTACCATGATGGGAAAAAGCTCCAGCAGCACCAGATCTCTTGTAAGACCCTCGCTATGCCAGCTTGCCGGCCAAGATGCCGCACACCACGATCCCTCCAAAAAACAACCGAATCCCGAGGCACCTGCGGCATCGGTAAACAGCTGCAACCGTTCGCTGTCTACGGCTGGCGCTTGCCATATGCTCACCCCGTTGAAATCCTCCAGGAACGAAGCCCAGACAGCCAAATCCCTTTTTAATTCAGAGGACAATCGAACGAAATGATGAGGCCTGGCACACCCCGCCGTTGCCCTTTCGAGCTTCCGGCAGAACACCCTGCCCATCGGTATTACCCGACAAGCAAAGTTCAGCATGCCCAGCAAGGACTGCGCCTGCCGCAGCGTGACTTTACGCGAGACGTTGAACCGGCAAATGGTTTCGCGGAGCTTCGACACTTTGTCCCGGGACAGGCGACACTCTCCCGCCACGGTGTCAATTTCAATCCCCAAAAATGATAGGCAGGAGTCCGGACCCTCCGTTTTGTCCTTGGCTACAGGAACGCCGAAGTGGTAGAAAAGAGCCCGGGTGCTGAACAGCAAGTCGCCGCACCTTGTGTCATTAGCCGGACCCGCACATAGGAAATCATCGAGGTAATGTGCAACCCCGTGACCGCCTGACGCAGACTCCACGCACCAATGAAGAAAAGTGCTAAAGCGCTCGAAAAATGAGCATGAAACGGAACATCCCATCGGCAGACATTTGTCGATGAAATACTCCGCCCCAATCCGGAAACCCATAAAACGGAATGAGTCCGGATGCAATGGCAGTAATCTAAAGGCTGACTCAACATCAATCTTAGCCATGAGGGCCCCGCTCCCGTAGCTGCGGACCATCTCTAGCGCTTTGTCAAATGACTGATACACCACCGAGCAACAAGCCGGTGGTATTGCGTCGTTGACCGATGCCCCTGGCGGGTAAGAAAGATGCTGGATGAGCCAAAAAGCGCCTGGAGTCTTCTTCGGTACCACCCCGACCGGGGAGATGGCCAAGTCATCCACCGGGGGTGACCTAAACGGCCCCTCCATCCTGCCCAACCTGACCTCCTTGTCCACCTTCTCCCGCAGCACCGTCGGCAAAGCTCGGGCAGACTGGAGGTTCCTCTGCGCGCGCATGGACACCTCGCTTGCAACAGGCAAGCGAAAACCAAACTTAAAACCGTCTAACAAAAATTTTGCATCCCTTTTATTTGGATACAGATCCAACCACTTACCCATCGTTTCCAGCTTAACTGGCGTTGGGGCTCTGCTGAGCGGTCCCGCTCGCGGCCTGCTTCGGGTATGGTTGTTTCCCCCGATTTCCCTGTCGCCCCCCTTTGAAACAAGAGGAGGCTGGGTGGGCTCCACCACACTGCTGGCAGGAGTGACGAAAACGACACTGTTTGCCAAAGGAACATGTTCCGCTGTTAAAAGCGAAGCATTTCCCTCGAGGGGCAGACCGCCCGCCCACGCGAACGGCCAATCCGCCTGTCTTGGCAAATCCCCCGTCCGCGCCCGTTCCCTGTGCTGATGACCCCGCGCGACGCCCACCTGCTCCCTGTTTCTGGGTTTCCTCCTCCCGCTGGGATGCCCGGGTCACTTTGAGCCAGACCTCCACGTCCTTGAACCCAAAATCCATGACCCGTAGCCCGTCCTGCTTCTCCCGAAACTCTTGGTCATACCGCCGCCATTCTGAGCCCGAGGATGTGCGCTGCATGTCGTGCACGAGATGAAGGTACCGGATGATATTCATGTGCTCTTCCGGCCTATCCTCCAAATAGCATGCCGCAAACACCCAGAAACCGGCCAGCCAATTATCAAAAGACCGGAAAACTTCTGTCCCCATGCCCTTCGTAGCGGCCGCCGCTTTGTATTCCTTCTTCATGGCCTTAGTCAAGCCGAATAAGTCCACGAAGTCACCCCTACGTATCTTCTTGCGGCAGCTGTCTCGTAGCCCCCGCATAACTGCGGTGTACTCGCAGCGCACTACCCCAGGCAGATCGCGCCGCTTCTTTGCCCTACGCTCCTCCTCACTAATTCGCTTGCGCCGCTTACGCCTCTTCTGCTGTTTTGCTGCCCTTTTGGCAAATTTTTCGGCCTCTTTCCTTGCCCTAGCAGTACTATCTGCATCGGACGCTTGCGACGCCAAAGAAGAGGAGGAGGAGGAAGACGAAGAGCTATGCGAACTCGAGCTCGCGGTGGAAATTGATATAGACTGTACCAACTCACCGGATGCCATCGACCTCTCCGACCCGGATTCTTCGTTTTCTTCAGCCCAATCATCGTCCACCACGAAATCCGCCAAATCCCCTTCCTCTCGGCCCTCTGTGGAAGACAAAACAGAAGAGGGCCCGGCCCGTGCTTGCGGCGCACGCCGGGCACCCCGTGTGGAATGCGCAGTGACCGCGCGCCCCTGCTGCTCCCGGTCTGACCTTAGCTCCAGCTCCGCCGCGGCGGCCCCCAGCTCCCGGCAGGCTCGTGCCACCCGCTGCGCCGCTGATGCCCTCCGTTTGCCAGACCCCCTGCCTCCCGCAGACGGGCCGAAATCCGCCATCGCCCTAGGGGAGGCCACTGCAGCTAACGGCCCCAGAGCCTCCACCACCGTGGCCAGCGCCGACGCTATGGCCCCAGGAGGATCATGTGTGGCGCGACCCCCGTAAACGCCGCCCGAAGGACGACCGGTCCTTGGTTGGGCGCGAGCCCGCGCCCACCGACCGCCCGATGCGACCCGGGGACCCTGCCCCTCTTGTTCTGACCTGAAAGCTAGTGCCCCCCGGCCGGACCAATCGCTCTCTACTTTCGATCCTTCGCCTTCCCTCTCTAACGAAGCAGAAGAATCCCCCGGTCCTGGGGAGGACCCGCTGTCGTGCGCAGCGGCCCGTGCCGCGGCCCTGCGGCCGCTGACCCATTCCCTGTCTCCCCTCCCCCCGCGGTACCCGCTGCGTCCCGCCTCTGCAGTGCTGGTGCGGGGAGTCACAGGGACCCGCTGCGCACCCGCGCGTGTTCCCCCGCGCGTCACCTGACCCGCGGAGTGCGCACGCTGCTCCCGGCCACCCCTTGCAGTTCCTGCCGTGCCCCCTTCTCCTATTGTCATCTCTATGCGCCCAGCGCTGCCTACCCGAGGCATACGCTGCACCCCCCTTGTGCACTCTCTCCCCCTGCCGGATTCCAGCATCCGGGGAGTAGAAACGGGTGGCCTGTGTGCTGGTGGCGCCGCTGCGCGCACACGTGCGCGTCCGGCGGCGTCCGGAGCGAGCGTGGGCGCGCGCGCACCCCGAGCGCGCGTCCCACGTCCTCCCGCCATCGGGCTCTCCTCCTCAGCCGCCGCGCGAGGCTCCTGCACAGGCCCCGCGCGGCGACCGCCAGCTCCTCGTCCGGTCCTCTCCCCCCGCCCGGCACTAACAGTCGGCCGTGGCAAGGAGGGAGGGCTAGGTCCTGCAACTACCGGGCTCCCCCCGCGGCGCGCACGCGCGCGCCCGACATGATCCCGGACTCGGCGGCTCCCGGAGGGGACGGCCGCCGCCCGCCAACCGTCGAGCGGCTTGAAGGGACCCCTGGTCCCCCACGCCGCCCTCGCCCGGCCGGAGTGACCGACTCGGCTGCCGGCGGCGAACCCTCCCGGGCCCTGCTTGTGGTGCTCGCGGCCGTGTTTGTGGAGGCCCCCAGGGACGGAGCCCCGTCCCCCATGCTGCCCACTGCAGCCTCAGGGCCCGCTCGACCGTCTGACCCACGGTACCGAGCCGGGGCCCTTAGAACACGCTGGGGGCGAGCAGCCATATTAGCAGTTAATAATAGGAGGAGAGGGGGAGTATAACCTTGAGGTAGGGGTTATTCTGTGTGCACTTGAAGGAGAAACAAAATTTGTCTGCAATGCAGCACTCACCTAAAAGCAAATCCACCAAGAGAACTAAGATGGCCTCACCTTCCCTATATATATCAAACCCTCCCCCTAAAGAATGTTGTACTTTCCTCACAGCTAGGTCCACCCCTCCCCAGATGTTTAACTCTTTCCTCTCCTATACAGTCAATACTCTCTCCTACAGGGCCTAATTCAAGTTTGTTTACAAAATAACATTTTCCTCTAATGGGAAAAACCATGTGCACTGCAGGGGGGGGGGGGGGGGGTGCAGATGTAACATGTGCAGAGAGAGTTAGATTTGGGTGGGCTATTTTGTTTCTGTGCAGGGTAAATACTGGCTGCTTTATTTTTACACTGCAATTTAGATTTGCACCCCCCCCACCCAAATCTAACTCTCTCTGCATGGTATATCTGCCCCATCTGCAGTGCATATGGTTTTTCCCATTAGAGGAAAATTTTATTTTGCAATCAACCTTGAATTAGACCCATTGTAATAAAGAGGGGTCCAGGAACAGGAAGCAGTGGAAGCTTATCAAGGCTGCGAGGGGGGGGGGGGGGGGGGGGCAGCAAGCCAAATACAGACGCTACAGGAGAAGCAATGATATCTCCCTACTGGCCTTGCACCCTGGGTGGGGGCAATGTTCAACCACTTCAGTCCTGGTCAGAGGCAATGCCTAAGACTGACTTATGGGGCAAACCTATGGGTTCCATAAACCCCCCCCCCCCCACCAAAATGTAAAAGAAAGGTTGCTTGGATAATGTAACCGCACATTCATTAATTTGAAACACGTACAAAGTCGCAGACGGCGCATAGCAGAACTTGGCGTGAGAAAAAGCCACGGCCACTGCATAGGAGCACTTCATACACAGATACAGACTCATTCTCACACAGTGTCACACATCAGATTGGTCAGTGTAATCTAGCAGAGTAGTTATGTCGTCCCCATTTGTTTTATTTATGTGAATGAGAAGCGCATTTTCAGCGACAAAGACGCTTGGCGCTGCTGAGAGGGGCTGCTCGGCACAGCTGACGTCACAGTGTATGAGAACACATCTGTGTGTTGTTTAAAATTGTTACGTTAAAATTTTGTGTAAAAATAAATTAATAAAATTATTCTATACACGGTATACTGTATAAGAAAAATAATCTCTTCAGTCTCTATTTATAGATGTGGTCAGATCAGGATACGGCTGCAGTGTTATGTCTGCATGTCTCCAACGTCCGTCAGCACTCAATCCATCTTAATGTGCGCCTTGTTGATGTTACTTTACAATACTACAAGTAACATTTCCTTTATTTGTCCTGTAGACGAAAGTCTATCATCCTGATTCATCTGAAACAACACACGCTTCTACTTAGTTTTATTTTACTTTTTGCTGTACAATGCTGTTCTTCCTTCCTTATGCACTTCACTTGTTTTTCTTGGTGGATAGAAAGTACAACGTTGAAGGTGGTGAGTATTATAGAGAGAATCATTAACAAAAAGTAAAAAGTTGACAACATTTACTTAGAGATGTGCAGTTCAGTTATCTAGAAATCCCAACACACTTGAAGTTTGTGGATACAAACCAAACCCGGTCCAAATGTTCCAAGGAGATCCGATCGAAAGTCCTGCTTTGGATTTTCCTGCGGTTTGGAATTCGGATTTAAAATCACAATTCTGGATTATGGATTGCAAAATTAACATGATTTTAGCTCTTTTTATCCATTCTCAAGAAATCCAAAACAGTATATTTGGGTTTTAAATTTAAATTCCAAACCAAAATACTTGAGGATGAGCAGGATCTTCCCATCTTTACCTGTACCCAGGTGGGGATCAGAATGAGACACCGGCGCACGAGGCTCGGTATTGGACCTTTCACATTTGCTTCCCTGAACCGGCAATATGCAGCGTCGGGTTGCAATGGGGGGGGGGGGGACTGTGGCATCATCGGGGGCCGGGGTGGAGGCAGCGCTGGGGATGATGTCATCTCCACGCCGCCTTTACCCATACAATGAATGGGTCCCAGGTCGCATCCACCCGGCAACCCATTCACACTGCATCTGACCGGGTATTTAACCCGGGAATAACATTGCTTTATTCCTGGGTTGAATTACCCGGTCAGGTGACCCAGGAATTCGTCATGGTCTCTTTCACACCGCACAGTAACCCGTGTCGACTCAGCAATATACCGGGTCGATACCAGGCTACTTTTGCGGTGTGAAAGGGGTATAGCTCACAAGTATTTTTATTGTGACTTTTAATTGATAAATAAACCTGAAAAAAATCAGTATTACACTATGCCATGCACGCTGTTCCAAGACCTGGTGATTTACATGTATACCATGTGTTGTGAGCCTTCCTGAGGGATATGGATTGAATTAACATCTCTAAAAAGACACATAATTACTAAGTTTCTTTACAAGGCCATCCACATACTTCATTTCACACTTTGGTGAATTGGTGATTCTCAGCCCTCTTCACCGATGTAGAAGCACTTCTTAACCAGTGGTGTATCTTTGGAGTCAAGCAATCTGGTCTAATTAGGACTAGTGATGTGCACCGGAAATTTTTCGGGTTTTGTGTTTTGGTTTTGGATTCGGTTCCGCGGCCGTGTTTTGGGTTCGAACGCGTTTTGGCAAAACCTCACCGAATTTTTTTTGTCGGATTCGGGTGTGTTTTGGATTCGGGTGTTTTTTTCAAAAAACCCTAAAAAACAGCTTAAATCATAGAATTTGGGGGTCATTTTGATCCCAAAGTATTATTAACCTCAATAACCATAATTTCCACTCATTTTCAGTCTATTCTGAACACCTCACACCTCACAATATTATTTTTAGTCCTAAAATTTGCACCAAGGTCGCTGGATGACTAAGCTCAGCGACCCAAGTGGCCGACACAAACACCTGGCCCATCTAGGAGTGGCACTGCAGTGTCACGCAGGATGGCCCTTCCAAAAAATACTCCCCAAACAGCACATGACGCAAAGAAAAATTAAAGAAAAAAGAGGTGCAAGATGGAATTGTTCTTGGGCCCTCCCACCCACCCTTATGTTGTATAAACAGGACATGCACACTTTAACCAACCCATCATTTCAGTGACAGGGTCTGCCATACGACTGTGACTGAAATGACGGGTTGGTTTGGACCCCCACCAAAAAAGAAGCAATTAATCTCTCCTTGCACAAACTGGCTCTACAGAGGCAAGATGTCCACCTCATCATCATCCTCCGATTCATCACTGTGTACATCCCCCTCCTCACAGATTATCAATTCGTCCCCACTGGAATCCACCATCTCAGCTCCCTGTGTACTTTCTGGAGGCAATTGCTGCTGGTGAATGTCTCCACGGAGGAATTAATTATAATTCATTTTAATGAACATCATCTTCTCCACATTTTCTGGAAGTAACCTCGTACGCCGATTGCTGACAAGGTGAGCGGTGGCACTAAACACTTTTTCGGAGTACACACTTGTGGGAGGGCAACTTAGGTAGAATAAAGCCAGTTTGTGCAAGGGCCTCCAAATTGCCTCTTTTTCCTGCCAGTATACGTACGGACTGTCTGACGTGCCTACTTGGATGCGGTCACTCATATAATCCTCCACCATTCTTTCAACGGTGAGAGAATCATATGCAGTGACAGTAGACGACATGTCCGTAATCGTTGGCAGGTCCTTCAGTCCGGACCAGATGTCAGCACTCGCCCCATACTGCCCTGCATCACCGCCAGCGGGTGGGCTCGGAATTCTGAGCCTTTTCCTCGCACCCCCAATTGCGGGAGAAAGTCAAGGAGGAGCTGTTGACCGATCAAGTTCCACTTGACTTGATAATTTTCTCACCAGCAGGTCTTTGAACCCCAGCAGACTTGTGTCTGCCGGAAAGAGAGATACAACGTAGGTTTTAAATCTAGGATCGAGCACGGTGGCCAAAATGTAGTGCTCTGATTTCAACAGATTGACCACCCGTGAATCCTGGTTAAGCGAATTAAGGGCTCCATCCACAAGTCCCACATGCCTAGCGGAATCGCTCTGTCTTAGCTCCTCCTTCAATGTCTCCAGCTTCTTCTGCAAAAGCCTGATGAGGGGAATGACCTGACTCAGGCTGGCAGTGTCTGAACTGACTTCACGTGTGGCAAGTTCAAAAGGTTGCAGAACCTTGCACAACGTTGAAATCATTCTCCACTGCGCTTGAGACAGGTACATTCCACCTCCTTTGCCTATATCGTGGTCAGATGTATAGGCTTGAATGGCCTTTTGCTGCTCCTCCATCCTCTGAAGCATATAGAGGGTTGAATTCCACCTCGTTACCACTTCTTGCTTCAGATGATGGCAGGGCAGGTTCAGGCGTTTTTGGTGTTGCTCCAGTCTTCTGTACGCGGTGCCTGTATGCCGAAAGTGTCCCGCAATTCTTCTGGCCACCGACAGCATCTCTTGCACGCCCCTGTCGTTTTTTAAATAATTCTGCACCACCAAATTCAAGGTATGTGCAAAACATGGGACGTGCTGGAATTTGCCCAGATGTAATGCACGCACAATATTGCTGGCGTTGTCCGATGCCACAAATCCACAGGAGAGTCCAATTGGGGTAAGCCATTCTGCGATGATCTTCCTCAGTTGCCGTAAGAGGTATTCAGCTGTGTGCGTATTCTGGAAAGCGGTGATACAAAGCGTAGCCTGCCTAGGAAAGAGTTGGCGTTTGCGAGGTGCTGCTACTGGTGCCGCCGCTGCTGTTCTTGCGGCGGGAGTCAATACATCTACCCAGTGGGCTGTCACAGTCATATAGTCCTGAGTCTGCCCTGCTCCACTTGTCCACATGTCCGTGGTTAAGTGGACATTGGGTACAACTGCATTTTTTAGGACACTGGTGAGTCTTTTTCTGAGGTCTGTGTACATTTTCGGTATCGCCTGCCTAGAGAAATGGAACCTAGATGGTATTTGGTACCGGGGACACAGTACCCCAATCAAGTCTATAGTTGGCTCTGAAGTAACGATGGATACCGGAACCACGTTTCTCACCACCCAGGATGCCAAGGACTCAGTTATCCGCTTTGCAGCAGGATGACTGCTGTGATATTTCATCTTCCTCGCAAAGGACTGTTGGACAGTCAATTGCTTGGTGGAAGTAGTAAAAGTGGTCTTACGACTTCCCCTCTGGGATGACCATCGACTCCCAGCAGCAACAACAGCAGCGCCAGCAGCAGTAGGCGTTACACTCAAGGATGCATCGGAGGAATCCCAGGCAGGAGAGGACTCGTCAGAATTGCCAGTGACATGGCCTGCAGGACTATTGGCATTCCTGGGGAAGGAGGAAATTGACACTGAGGGAGTTGGTGGTGTGGTTTGCGGGAGCTTGGTTACAAGAGGAAGGGATTTACTGGTCAGTGGACTGCTTCCGCTGTCTCCCAAAGTTTTTGAACTTGTCACTGACTTATGATGAATGCGCTGCAGGTGACGAATAAGGGAGGATGTTCCGAGGTGGTTAACGTCCTTACCCCTACTTATTACAGCTAGCGAGAGGCTGAGTGCTTCCATCCTCATGTGAAGCTGAACCACTAGCAATGAACATAGGCCAGGGCCTCAGCCGTTCCTTGCCACTCCGTGTGGTAAATGGCATATTGGCAAGTTTACGCTTCTCCTCCGACGATTTTAATTTAGATTTTTGAGTCCTTTTTTTATTGATCTTTTGTGTTTTGGATTTTACATGCTCTGTACTATGACATTGGGCATCGGCCTTGGCAGACGACGTTGATGGAATTTCATCGTCTCGGCCATGACTAGTGGCAGCAGCTTCAGCACGAGGTGGAAGTGGATCTTGATCTTTCCCTATTTTTGGAACCTCAACATTTTTGTTCTCCATATTTTAATAGGCACAACTAAAAGGCACCTCAGGTAAACAATGGAGATGGATGGATACTAGTTTACTTATGGATGACGAGTGACTGACGACACAGAGGTAGCTACAGCCGTGGACTACCGTACTGCATCTGCTAGTATAGAGATGATAATTAATGATATAAAAAAAATATATATATAACTACTGTAGGTATATATAATATAATGACGGACCTGGTGGACACTGTCAGCAGACTGCTAAACTACTAGTATGAAGAAGATAGAAAAAAAAACCCACCACAGGTAGGTATACAATTATGGACGAGCACTGATGACACAGAGGTAGCTACAGCCGTGGACTACCGTACTGCGTCTGCTAGTATAGATAATATAATAAATATATTACTACTGTAGGTATATAATATAATGACGGACCTGGTGGACACTGTCAGCAGACTGCTAAACTACTAGTATGAAGAAAATAGAAAAAAAAACCCCACCACAGGTAGGTATACAATTATGGACGAGCACTGACGACACAGAGGTAGCTACAGCCGTGGACTACCGTACTGCGTCTGCTAGTATAGATAATATAATAAATATATTACTACTGTAGGTATATAATATAATGACGGACCTGGTGGACACTGTCAGCAGACTGCTAAACTACTAGTATGAAGAAGATAGAAAAAAAAACCCCACCACAGGTAGGTATACAATTATGGACGAGCACTGACGACACAGAGGTAACTACAGGCGTGGACTACCGTACTGTGTCTGCTAGTATAGAGATGATAATGATATAAAAAATATATATATATCACTACTGTAGGTATATATAATATAATGACGGACCTGCTGGACACTGTCAGCAGACTGCTAAACTAACTAGTACTAGACTAGTATGAATGAAGATAGAAAAAAGAAAACACCACACAGGTAGAGGTATATTATTTACAATATTGGCCGAGCACTAGTAGTCACGACACAGAGGTAGCACTAGCTACAGACGTGGACTACCATACTGCGTCTGCTAATATAGAGATGATAAAGATGATAGAGATGAAAAAAAATATATAACACTACTGTAGGTAAATATTTATATAATATAATGAATGACGGACCTGCTGGACACTGTCAGCAGAATGCGTTTATAGAATAAAAAAAAAAACACCACAGGAGTGTTTAACTTTTTCAGGCAGACAATATACTGGTGGTCACTGGCAGCAAAAGTGTGCACTGTACTCCTGCTATAACTGCTCCCCAGTCTCCCCCACAATTAAGATGTGTGAGCAGTGAGCACTCAGCACAGTCAGATATACATAGATATATCATGCAGCACACTGAGGCTGAGCACAGTCAGATATGGTATGGAGCGTTTTTTTCAGGCAGAGAACGGATAAAAAAAAACTAGCAAAACTCTGCACTGACTGTACTCCTCCTAACAGCTGCTCCCCAATCCTCCCCACAATAAGCTAAGCAGTAGCAAATAGCAATCAGATCAACTAACAAACTAACTAAACGGAGAGGACGCCAGCCACGTCCTCTCCCTATCAATCTCAATGCACGTGTGAAAATGGCGGCGATGCGCGGCTCCTTATATAGAATCCGAGTCTCGCGAGAATCCGACAGCGGGATGATGACGTTCGGGTGCGCTCGGGTTAACCGAGCAAGGCGGGAGGATCCGAGTCTGCTCGGACCAGTGCAAAAAAGGCTGAAGTTCGGGCGGGTTCGGATTCCGAGGAACTGAACCCGCTCATTTCTAATTAGGACATGAGCTGATGTGATAGCAGTTACCAGGTTTGTGATGGAGTAGGAGTAGGAGATGGAGTAGGACTTGCAGTGAAATGGGGTCCCTTGGCGGTTGGCTGCAAGCTTAAATGCATTGACCAATTCATTAACTAAACCAGACGGTGTATTATGCTGAATACGTTTATTATGGTGAGTGCTGAGCTCTGTGACTTTTTTTTATTTATACGATGTGGTCGCATATCACTTGCACCTCAGTCCCGGGAACGGCGAAGGCAGTTTTACACCCCAGGCCTATATATATATATATTTATTTATTAGAGATGTGCACCGGAAATTTTTGGGGTTTTGTGTTTTGGTTTTGGATTCGGACGCGTTTTGGCAAAACCTCCCTGAAATTTTTTTGTCAGATTCGGGTGTGTTTTGGATTCGGGTGTTTTTTTTCAAAAACCCTCAAAAACAGCTTAAATCATAGAATATGGGGGTAATTTTGATTCTATAGTATTATTAACCTCACTAACCACAATTTCCACTCATTTCCAGTCTATTCTGAACACCTCACACCTCACAACATTATTTTTAGTCCTAAAATTTGCACCGAGGTCGCTGGATGACTAAGCAAAGCGACCCAAGAGGGCGGCACAAACACCTGGCCCATCTAGGAGTGGCACTGCAGTGTCAGACAGGATGGCACTTAAAAAATTTGGCCCCAAACAGCACATGATGCAAAGAAAAGAGAAAAAGAGGTGCACTGTGGTCGCTGGATGGCTAAACTAAGCGACACAAACACCTCAATATCACAGGAATTATTCGTTCTAATCAATGGTATTATTGGTCCAAATCACTGGAAGAAAATGACAAAATCACTGGAATTATTCGTTCTAATCAATGGTATTAGTGGTCCAAATCACTGGAAGAAAATGACAAAATCACTGGAATTATTCGTTCTAATCAATGGTATTATTGGTCCAAATCACTAGAAGAAAATGACAAAATCACTGGAATTATTCGTTCTAATCAATGGTATTATTGGTCCAAATCACTGGAAGAAAATGGAATGGATGGATACTTGCAGTGACACAGAGCTGCAAGATACAGCAATGGCCTACTGTACACAACTATATACTGTTGGTCACCAAAATGCTGCACTGTAATACTATATATACTGCTCACAAAAATGCTGCACAGATATGGAATGGATACGTACACTCAGTGACACAGAGCTGCAAGATGCAGCAATGGTCTACTGTACCGTACTCAGAGGCGGATTGGCCATAGGGTTCACAGGGAAGATTCCCAGTGGGCCGACGCACCCGTGGGGCCTTTTTTGTTTGAGGACGTGGTCCTATTAACAGACATAATGAATAAGATGCAAAATAATTTGCATATATGAAAATTACTTTGCCACTTAGCCTGTGATTGCAGATGATCTAGTGAATGCTCTGTCTGCCTGCTTGGCTGACATATAAAATTGAGTGAATAGTGAGTGGGATATGGTTGGAGTAATAATTAAGCAAGAAAATATATCCTTCTAAAGAATTATATAGTTTACTAAATTCTGAAGGTGTATCATATAATGTGCTCATAACATTTAATTTTATTTCCTTTTAACGTCCCCCTTGATCCTGGACATGCCCACTATCTGGAAAGTCTTGGGGGGAGGGTGCTGCTGCCATGGCCCATGGGTAGACCTTACACCTCTGGTGCTGCCCATGTGGGGCCACTAGTACAAATTTTTCCAGGGCCGCTTTTTGTTACCAATCCACCCCTGACCGTACTGCTATATATATATATAAATACACTGCTCAAAAAAATAAAGGGAACACTAAAATAACACATCCTAGAATGAAATATTCTTATTAAATACTTTGTTCTTTACATAGTTGAATGTGCTGACAACAAAATCACACAAAAATTATCAATGGAAATCAAATTTATTAGCCCATGGAAGTCTGGTTTTGGAGTCACACTCAAAATTAATGTGGAAAGACACACTACAGGCTGATCCAACTTTGATGTAATGTCCTTAAAACAAGTCAAAATGAGGCTCCGTAGTGTGTGTGGCCTCCACGTGCCTGTATGACCTCCCTACAACCCACAAAAGTGGCTCAGGTAGTGCAGCTCATCCAGGATGGCACATCAATGCGAGCTGTGGCAAGAAGGTATGCTGTGTCTGTCAGTGTAGTGTCCAGAGCATGGAGGTGCTACTAGGAGACAGGCAAGTACATCAGGAGACGTGGAGGAGGCCGTAGGAGGGCAACAACCCAGCAGCAGAACCGCTACCTCCGCCTTTTTGCAAGGAGGAACAGGAGGAGCACTGCCAGAGCCCTGCAAAATGACCTCCAGCAAGCCACAAATGTGCACGTGTCTACTCAAATGATCAGAAACAGACTCCATGAGGGTGGTATGAGGGCCCGACGTCCACAGGTGGGGGTTGTGCTTACAGCCCAACACCGTGCAGGACGTTTGGAATTTGCCAGAGAACACCAAGATTGGCAAATTCGCCACTGGCGCCCTGTGCTCTTCACAGATGAAAGCAGGTTCTCACTGAGCACATGTGATAGACGTGACAGAGTCTGGAGACGCCAAGGAGAACGTTCTGCTGCCTGCAACATCCTCCAGCATGACCGGTTTGGCAGTGGGTCAGTAATGGTGTGGGGTGGCATTTCTTTGGGGGGCCGCACAGCCCTGCATGTGCTCGCCAGAGGTAGCCTGACTGCCATTAGGTACCGAGATGAGATCCTCAGACCCCTTGTGAGACCATATACCCTGGGTTCCTCCTAATGCAAGACAATGCTAGACCTCATGTGGCTGGAGTGTGTCAGCAATTCCTGCAAGACGAAGGCATTGATGCTAGGGACTGGCCTGCCCCTTCCCCAGACCTGAATTCAATTGAGCACATCTGGGACATCATGTCTCGCTCCATCCACCAACGCCACGTTGATCCACAGACTGTCCAGGAGTTGGCAGATGCTTTAGTCCAGGTCTGGGAGGAGATCCCATCAGGAGCATGCCCAGGAATTGTAGGGAAGTTATACAGGCACGTGGAGGACACACACAGGGCCGGTTCAAGGGCGCTCTGCGCCCCGGGCAGGAAAAGGGTGTGGCCTAATACAGGGGGCGTGGTCAGTTACGCCCCCTGTACATTGCTAGCGCCGCTTGAATGCTGAGCGGTGCGCGATGACGTCATCGCGCACCGCACAGCAAAATGTCCTCTCCACGAAGGGAAACTAGACGCTATGCGTCTAGTTCCCTTCGTGGAGAGGACCTTTGCTGTGCGGTGCGCGATGACGTCATTGCGCACCGCTCAGCAAAGTTACTCTCCACGAAGGGAAACTAGACGCATAGCATCTAGTTCCCTTCACAGGAGGCGGGCGGGGACGGCAGCGGGCAGCAGAGGCGGACGGGGGACACAGCGGGCAGCAGTGGCGGATCTTGCCACGGTGCGGCGCCCTCCGGATGGCGCCAGCGCCCTCCGGAAGGCGGCGCCCCGGGCAAAAGTCCTGCTTGTCCGTGGCAAGATCCGCTACTGGACACACACACTACTGAGCCACATTCTGACTTGTTTTAAGGACATTACATCAACGTTGGATCAGCCTGTAGTGTGTTTTTCCACTTTCATTTTGAGTGTGACTCCAAATCCAGACCTCCATGGGTTAATAAATTTGATTTTTATTGATAAGTTTTGTGTGATTTTGTTGTCAGCACATTCAACTATGTAAAAAAACAAAGTATTTAATAAGAATATTTCATTCATTCAGATCTAGGATGTTTATTTTAGTGTTCGCTTTATTTTTTTGAGCAGTGTATATACTGGTGGTCAGCAAAATTCTGCACTGTCCTCCTACTATATACTGCGCACAACTACAATGCAGCACAGATATGGATAGTATACTTGACGACACAGAGGTAGAGCAATGGACTACTGTACCGTACTGCTATATATATATATATATATATATACTGTTGGTCAGCAAAATTCTGCACTGTCCTCCTACTATATACTGTGCACAACTACAATGCAGCACAGATATGGATAGTATACGTGACAACACAGAGGTAGGACAATGGACTACTGGTACAGTAGTCCATTGTCCTACCTCTGTGTTGTCAAGTATACTATCCATATCTGTGCTGCATTGTAGTTGTGCGCAGTATATAGTAGGAGGACAGTGCAGAATTTTGCTGACCACCACTATATATATATATATATATATATATAGGAAGAAAGATATTCGGCACTCCTATATCTTAAAGTGAATCAGCTTGCCTGGTGCCCTCCAAATGTGAAATAGCATACAAAGGAACAGGTAGGCGGCACTCACGGACTTTTCAGAGACAACACTCGAGTTCTCTCAAGGATTGATACTTAACGTTTCGGTTTATTAAACCGTCTTCAGAAGTAAAAAATACATGTTAACAAAGTCTTACCTTTATACACACTACAAACACCGCCAGTGTCACGTCCTCCGCGCACCCGCCGGGACCACCTTCCGGTTGCTTCATCATACTAGCACATTGTTGCCCTGACGACGGCGCAATGCCGGCTAACGTGCTCAACCCATCACCAGGAGGAGGTTTCTGGATTCCGATATGCCAGCATACCGCAAGGTGATTTGTTGTCTCTCTCAGACGTTGATGCTGAGAGGATCCTTGTTAAAGATACATTTTCTTCTACAATGGCTGCAGATTCGCCAGAGCAACTTTATCTACACTTGCTAAAAATGAAAAACAAGGAAACTGATTTCTATCTACATGGAGTCTGCCTGTCGGACTATTATCGGAAACGAATGCTGCCACGGGGGTTTCGCATCCAGAACACCCCTACCATAGGCAGATACAACCCCGAGTTTTGCCGTAAATGGGCCGCCGTGCTCAACAAAGCTTCCTTTGATCTTGTCCTCCTGGTGGTGGAGGAAGCCACAAGAGAGCTAGAGGTTCTACGGGCAAAGATACGGGACTTGGAGCTCACCACTCTACCCACCTTGAGTGCGGACACCAGTTGTGACTGGGCTGCCAAGTTGGCATCACAAATAGAGAAGTACAAATCAGATTTGGTAAAATTTAAATAAATGTTTTTTGCCACTGTCAAGAAAGATTATGCAGATAACAAAGTGTACTTCTGGGTTAATAACACCACATCTAAACCCAGAACATATCGGCCGAGGACCAATAAAGGACTACGCCGCTTCCAATTGGAGACGGACTCTTCCAGCGGCACCTCTAACAGTGAGATGGATCGTGCCACCTCTAGACGACGCCCCACCGCACCCTTAGCCCCTTTGGGGGTGCAAACCAAAGCCCAGCGAGATACTCTAGCAGAGCAAGAACCCGAAGTGGCGGGCAGTGCGAAAGGGAAGGGCGCAAAATCGAAGAAGTGATCTACAATCTATCTTCAAGATCCCTTACCAAGTATGAGATCAGCGTGCTGTCTAAAGTAGAGATGAGCGCCTGAAATTTTTCGGGTTTTGTGTTTTGGTTTTGGGTTCGGTTCCGCGGCCGTGTTTTGGGTTCGAACGCGTTTTGGCAAAACCTCACCGAATTTTTTTTGTCGGATTCGGGTGTGTTTTGGATTCGGGTGTTTTTTTCAAAAAACACTAAAAAACAGCTTAAATCATAGAATTTGGGGGTCATTTTGATCCCAAAGTATTATTAACCTCAAAAACCATAATTTACACTCATTTTCAGTCTATTCTGAATACCTCACACCTCACAATATTATTTTTAGTCCTAAAATTTGCACCGAGGTCGCTGTGTGAGTAAGATAAGCGACCCTAGTGGCCGACACAAACACCGGGCCCATCTAGGAGTGGCACTGCAGTGTCACGCAGGATGTCCCTTCCAAAAAACCCTCCCCAAACAGCACATGACGCAAAGAAAAAAAGAGGCGCAATGAGGTAGCTGTGTGAGTAAGATTAGCGACCCTAGTGGCCGACACAAACACCGGGCCCATCTAGGAGTGGCACTGCAGTGTCACGCAGGATGGCCCTTCCAAAAAACCCTCCCCAAACAGCACATGACGCAAAGAAAAAAAGAGGCGCAATGAGGTAGCTGTGTGAGTAAGATTAGCGACCCTAGTGGCCGACACAAACACCGGGCCCATCTAGGAGTGGCACTGCAGTGTCACGCAGGATGTCCCTTCCAAAAAACCCTCCCCAAACAGCACATGACGCAAAGAAAAAAAGAGGCGCAATGAGGTAGCTGTGTGAGTAAGATTAGCGACCCTAGTGGCCGACACAAACACCGGGCCCATCTAGGAGTGGCACTGCAGTGTCACGCAGGATGTCCCTTCCAAAAAACCCTCCCCAAACAGCACATGACGCAAAGAAAAAAAGAGGCGCAATGAGGTAGCTGACTGTGTGAGTAAGATTAGCGACCCTAGTGGCCGACACAAACACCGGGCCCATCTAGGAGTGGCACTGCAGTGTCACGCAGGATGTCCCTTCCAAAAAACCCTCCCCAATCAGCACATGATGCAAAGAAAAAGAAAAGAAAAAAGAGGTGCAAGATGGAATTGTCCTTGGGCCCTCCCACCCACCCTTATGTTGTATAAACAAAACAGGACATGCACACTTTAACCAACCCATCATTTCAGTGACAGGGTCTGCCACACGACTGTGACTGATATGACGGGTTGGTTTGGACCCCCCCCAAAAAAGAAGCAATTAATCTCTCCTTGCACAAACTGGCTCTACAGAGGCAAGATGTCCACCTCATCTTCACCCTCCGATATATCACCGTGTACATCCCCCTCCTCACAGATTATCAATTCGTCCCCACTGGAATCCACCATCTCAGCTCCCTGTGTACTTTGTGGAGGCAATTGCTGCTGGTCAATGTCTCCGCGGAGGAATTGATTATAATTCATTTTAATGAACATCATCTTCTCCACATTTTCTGGATGTAACCTCGTACGCCGATTGCTGACAAGGTGAGCGGCGGCACTAAACACTCTTTCGGAGTACACACTTGTGGGAGGGCAACTTAGGTAGAATAAAGCCAGTTTGTGCAAGGGCCTCCAAATTGCCTCTTTTTCCTGCCAGTATAAGTACGGACTGTGTGACGTGCCTACTTGGATGCGGTCACTCATATAATCCTCCACCATTCTATCAATGTTGAGAGAATCATATGCAGTGACAGTAGACGACATGTCCGTAATCGTTGTCAGGTCCTTCAGTCCGGACCAGATGTCAGCATCAGCAGTCGCTCCAGACTGCCCTGCATCACCGCCAGCGGGTGGGCTCGGAATTCTGAGCCTTTTCCTCGCACCCCCAGTTGCGGGAGAATGTGAAGGAGGAGATGTTGACAGGTCGCGTTCCGCTTGACTTGACAATTTTGTCACCAGCAGGTCTTTCAACCCCAGCAGACTTGTGTCTGCCGGAAAGAGAGATCCAAGGTAGGCTTTAAATCTAGGATCGAGCACGGTGGCCAAAATGTAGTGCTCTGATTTCAACAGATTGACCACCCGTGAATCCTTGTTAAGCGAATTAAGGGCTGCATCCACAAGTCCCACATGCCTAGCGGAATCGCTCCCTTTTAGCTCCTTCTTCAATGCCTCCAGCTTCTTCTGCAAAAGCCTGATGAGGGGAATGACCTGACTCAAGCTGGCAGTGTCTGAACTGACTTCACGTGTGGCAAGTTCAAAGGGCATCAGAACCTTGCACAACGTTGAAATCATTCTCCACTGCACTTGAGACAGGTGCATTCCACCTCCTATATCGTGCTCAATTGTATAGGCTTGAATGGCCTTTTGCTGCTCCTCCAACCTCTGAAGCATATAGAGGGTTGAATTCCACCTCGTTACCACTTCTTGCTTCAGATGATGGCAGGGCAGGTTCAGTAGTTTTTGGTGGTGCTCCAGTCTTCTGTACGTGGTGCCTGTACGCCGAAAGTGTCCCGCAATTCTTCTGGCTACCGACAGCATCTCTTGCACGCCCCTGTCGTTTTTTAAAAAATTCTGCACCACCAAATTCAAGGTATGTGCAAAACATGGGACGTGCTGGAATTTGCCCATATTTAATGCACACACAATATTGCTGGCGTTGTCCGATGCCACAAATCCACAGGAGAGTCCAATTGGGGTAAGCCATTCCGCGATGATCTTCCTCAGTTGCCGTAAGAGGTTTTCAGCTGTGTGCGTATTCTGGAAAGCGGTGATACAAAGCGTAGCCTGCCTAGGAAAGAGTTGGCGTTTGCGAGATGCTGCTACTGGTGCCGCCGCTGCTGTTCTTGCGGCGGGAGTCCATACATCTACCCAGTGGGCTGTCACAGTCATATAGTCCTGACCCTGCCCTGCTCCACTTGTCCACATGTCCGTGGTTAAGTGGACATTGGGTACAACTGCATTTTTTAGGACACTGGTGAGTCTTTTTCTGACGTCCGTGTACATTCTCGGTATCGCCTGCCTAGAGAAGTGGAACCTAGATGGTATTTGGTAACGGGGGCACACTGCCTCAATAAATTGTCTAGTTCCCTGTGAACTAACGGCGGATACCGGACGCACGTCTAACACCAACATAGTTGTCAAGGCCTCAGTTATCCGCTTTGCAGTAGGATGACTGCTGTGATATTTCATCTTCCTCGCAAAGGACTGTTGAACAGTCAATTGCTTACTGGAAGTAGTACAAGTGGGCTTACGACTTCCCCTCTGGGATGACCATCGACTCCCAGCGGCAACAACAGCAGCGCCAGCAGCAGTAGGCGTTACACGCAAGGATGCATCGGAGGAATCCCAGGCAGGAGAGGACTCGTCAGAATTGCCAGTGACATGGCCTGCAGGACTATTGGCATTCCTGGGGAAGGAGGAAATTGACACTGAGGGAGTTGGTGGGGTGGTTTGCGTGAGCTTGGTTACAAGAGGAAGGGATTTACTGGTCAGTGGACTGCTTCCGCTGTCACCCAAAGTTTTTGAACTTGTCACTGACTTATTATGAATGCGCTGCAGGTGACGTATAAGGGAGGATGTTCCGAGGTGGTTAACGTCCTTACCCCTACTTATTACAGCTTGACAAAGGGAACACACGGCTTGACACCTGTTGTCCGCATTTCTGGTGAAATACCTCCACACCGAAGAGCTGATTTTTTTGGTATTTTCACCTGGCATGTCAACGGCCATATTCCTCCCACGGACAACAGGTGTCTCCCCGGGTGCCTGACTTAAACAAACCACCTCACCATCAGAATCCTCCTGGTCAATTTCCTCCCCAGCGCCAGCAACACCCATATCCTCCTCATCCTGGTGTACTTCAACACTGACATCTTCAATCTGACTATCAGGAACTGGACTGCGGGTGCTCCTTCCAGCACTTGCAGGGGGCGTGCAAATGGTGGAAGGCGCATGCTCTTCACGTCCAGTGTTGGGAAGGTCAGGCATCGCAACCGACACAATTGGACTCTCCTTGTGGATTTGGGATTTCGAAGAATGCACAGTTCTTTGCTGTGCTGCTTTTGCCAGCTTGAGTTTTTTCATTTTTCTAGCGAGAGGCTGAGTGCTTCCATCCTCATGTGAAGCTGAACCACTAGCCATGAACATAGGCCAGGGCCTCAGCCGTTCCTTGCCACTCCGTGTGGTAAATGGCATATTGGCAAGTTTACGCTTCTCCTCCGACAATTTTATTTTAGGTTTTGGAGTCCTTTTTTTTCTGATATTTGGTGTTTTGGATTTGACATGCTCTGTACTATGACATTGGGCATCGGCCTTGGCAGACGACGTTGCTGGCATTTCATCGTCTCGGCCATGACTAGTGGCAGCAGCTTCAGCACGAGGTGGAAGTGGATCTTGATCTTTCCCTAATTTTGGAACCTCAACATTTTTGTTCTCCATATTTTAATAGGCACAACTAAAAGGCACCTCAGGTAAACAATGGAGATGGATACTAGTATACAATTATGGACTGCCTGCCGACTGCAGACACAGAGGTAGCCACAGCCGTGAACTACCGTACTGTACTGTGTCTGCAGCTAATATAGACTGGTTGATAAAGAGAAGATGTCTATGTAACTATGTATGTATAAAGAAGACTGAAAAAAATCCACGGTTAGGTGGTATACAATTATGGACGGACTGCCTGCCGAGTGCAGACACAGAGGTAGCCACAGCCGTGAACTACCGTACTGTACTGTGTCTGCAGCTAATATAGACTGGTTGATAAAGAGAAGATGTCTATGTAACTATGTATGTATAAAGAAGAATGAAAAAAATCCACGGTTAGGTGGTATTACAATTATGGACGGACTGCCTGCCGAGTGCAGAGACACAGAGGTAGCCACAGCCGTGAACTACCGTACTGTGTCTGCTGCGACTGGATGATAAATGATATAAAAAATATATATATATCACTACTGCAGCCGGACAGGTATATATTATATATTATATAATGACGGACCTGCTGGACACTGTCTGTCAGCAGAATGAGTTTTATTTTTATAGAATAAAAAAAAAAAAACACACAAGTGAAGTCACACGACGAGTGTTTAACTTTTTCAGGCAATCACAATATAAGTATACTACTAACTATACTGGTGGTCAGTGTGGTCAGGTCACTGGTCAGTCACACTGGCAGTGGCACTCCTGCAGCAAAAGTGTGCACTGTTTAATTTTAATATAATATGTACTCCTGGCTCCTGCTATAACCTATAACTGGCACTGCAGTAGTGCTCCCCAGTCTCCCCCACAATTATAAGCTGTGTGAGCTGAGCAGTCAGACAGATATATAATATATATAGATGATGCAGCACACTGGCCTGAGCCTGAGCAGTGCACACAGATATGGTATGTGACTGACTGAGTCACTGTGTGTATCGCTTTTTTCAGGCAGAGAACGGATATATTAAATAAACTGCACTGTGTGTCTGGTGGTCACTCACTATATAATATATTATGTACTCCTGGCTCCTGCTATAACCTATAACTGGCACTGCAGTAGTGCTCCCCAGTCTCCCCCACAATTATAAGCTGTGTGAGCTGAGCAGTCAGACAGATATATATAATATTATATATAGATAATAGATGATGCAGCACACTGGCCTGAGCCTGAGCAGTGCACACAGATATGGTATGTGACTGACTGAGTCACTGTGTGTATCGCTTTTTTCAGGCAGAGAACGGATATATTAAATAAACTGCACTGTGTGTCTGGTGGTCACTCACTATATAATATATTATGTACTCCTGGCTCCTGCTATAACCTATAACTGGCACTGCAGTAGTGCTCCCCAGTCTCCCCCACAATTATAAGCTGTGTGAGCTGAGCAGTCAGACAGATATATATAATATTATATATAGATAATAGATGATGCAGCACACTGGCCTGAGCCTGAGCAGTGCACACAGATATGGTATGTGACTGACTGAGTCACTGTGTGTATCGCTTTTTTCAGGCAGAGAACGGATATATTAAATAAACTGCACTGTGTGTCTGGTGGTCACTCACTATATAATATATTATGTACTCCTGGCTCCTGCTATAACCTATAACTGGCACTGCAGTAGTGCTCCCCAGTCTCCCCCACAATTATAAGCTGTGTGAGCTGAGCAGTCAGACAGATATATATAATATTATATATAGATAATAGATGATGCAGCACACTGGCCTGAGCCTGAGCAGTGCACACAGATATGGTATGTGACTGAGTCACTGTGTGCTGTGTATCGCTTTTTTCAGGCAGAGAACGGATTATAAAGTAAACTGCACTGTCCTCACTAGTAAACTCTCTCCACTCAGTCTCTACACTTCTACAGTAACAGTACTCCTCCTAGTCAGCTCCAGTAAATCTCTCTCAGTCTCTTATAATCTAAATGGAGAGGACGCCAGCCACGTCCTCTCCCTATCAATCTCAATGCACGTGTGAAAATGGCGGCGACGCGCGGCTCCTTATATAGAATCCGAGTCTCGCGATAGAATCCGAGCCTCGCGAGAATCCGACAGCGTCATGATGACGTTCGGGCGCGCTCGGGTTAACCGAGCAAGGCGGGAAGATCCGAGTCGCTCGGACCCGTGAAAAAAAACATGAAGTTCTGGCGGGTTCGGATTCAGAGAAACCGAACCCGCTCATCTCTAGTCTAAAGGTCTCAATTTTGTGCCTACTAAAGGACATAGCGATTTGGATAACAGAATTGACTTGTGTCGATTTAATAGACAGCTACGTTTGAAAGAGTTCTTTAATACCAGAGCCGAGAGTACACACAATGCTGTTGATTGCCCTATTAGATCCAGATCTTCATTTGATCCGTATTCGACTAATTCGGCAATCAAAGTATTTACCAGGACTGTATCACAATGCATTGATGAATGTGGTAAACATGATAGTCCGTTTGTGACCAATCTGACTAATACTGAACATCAGGCTCTGCATGATTTGTCGTCATATCCTGATATCACGGTGCGCCCTGCCGACAAGGGTGGCGGCATCGTGATTTAAGATTTGACTGACTATAAGTCAGAGGTTTATCGCCAGCTTAAGTCAGTATATTGTAGGTTGTCTGCGGATCCTACTCCTGAGTATATCGGTGAGTTTAATCTTTTATTACAACAGGCTGAGTGAGGACAATGGCATCATTTCAGGTACCACTAGAAAGGCACTGGTTGTTAACACACCGTATGTGCCAGTCTTCTACACGATCCCTAAGCTTCATAAAAACCCGGTAGAGCCGCCGGGGCGTCCTATAATTGCAGCTAGGGATTCGTTATACTCAAAGATTGCACAATATATTGATTATTTTTTGCAACCGGTAATTCAGCAGCAGGATACCTATTTGAAAGACACTGCTACCTTTCTACAGAAGATTAGAGATATAGATGTGTCCGCTGGGGAATGCTGGTTGTGTACAGCTGATGTTGTCAATTTATACACCAGCATTCCCCATGAACGTGGTTTGGCTGCTGTCAAATCATTAATAGAAGCTAGCTCTCATTATACAGGTCCTGATATCACTTTCTTTTTGTCACTATTACATTTAACACTACATAGGAATTATTTTCTGTTTAATAACGAGTTTTTCAAACAAGTGCAAGGCTGCGCCATGGGTTCTTGCGCCGCACCGGCATATGCCAATTCATTCATGTTTGGTGTGGAGCAGAACCTATTTTTTTCTAGAGAAAACTTCAGGTCTTGTATAGCCATGTATACACGGTACATAGATGACGTTTTCATTCTATGGACCGGTACACTTGAGGGTTTCATAGAGATGATGCAAGAGGCTAATCAGAATGATGAATCAATTAAGTTCACTTTTGACATTCAGCCTGTCAGTATCAATTTTTTGGACGTAAGGATTACTTTGACCGAAGGTAGGTTTAAGACCTCGGTATATAGTAAACCTACAGACGTCAAAAGTCTTTTGTTGTACTCGAGCCACCACCCTAAGGCATTGAGGAATGGTTTGCCATATTCCCAATTTCTGCGCGTTCATCGCATTTGCAGTGATTTGGAAGATGAAAAGATCCAAATGGACCTTATGACCAAGCGATTCTTGGAGAGAGGATACAAGAATAAATTGCTCCAGTCAGCCAGGGCCAAAGCTATGTTACAGCCCAGAATTCCTATACCTAAGAATAGTCATAATGTTGTTTCTGCCAATGTAGTTACCTGTGTCACTAATTTTACCACAGTAAGTCATAATCTAACCAGAACAGCCAAGAGAATACGGCCAGTTATCCAGTCAGATCCTGACTTGACAAGTTTGAAATCCAGTAGATTCATGCCTAGTTACAAGAGAGGGAGCAACATCAGGGACATGGTAGTGCATAATGATATCTCTCCATTAGCGACAGCCAATACCGGTACTTTTTTATCAAGAAAACCTGGCAATTATAAGTGTACTGGATGCACCACTTGCCTATATCTTACACTGGTAAAAGAATTAAAATCAAACAAATTTTGACGTGCACGAGCATTTTTGTCGTATACTGCATTAGGTGTCCATGTGGCCAATTCTAAATAGATAAGACTAGTTGTCAATTCAAAGAACGCATGTCGCAGCACAGAAGTGCTGTCAAGCAAATCCTGGAAGGGAAGAACATTGACCAGCCTGTGGCGAAGCACTTTAAATTGCATCACCATGGGCTAGCTACCCTTAGATATAAAATGTTAGAGCAAGTTCCATTCTCCAAGCGGGGAGGTGACCGGCACAGGGCACTATTACAAAAAGAGGCCCGCTGGATTCACCAATTGAACACGGTGTCTCCCAAGGGCCTGAATGAGACCTTATCGCTGACATGCTTTTTGTAACATATATTTACAGTATTCTATTCTTTCTAGAAGTTTTACCAGTTTAGTAACCATGAAGTGGATCTGATTTTAAATTTTGCAATGTCTATACTCATGTTAGCATTTGTATCTGTGTTTGTTACACAGCCGTATTGACGTATCGGTTCCTGAGCCCCTTCTATCTTGTTTTGTTTTTAAGATTGTCATGGTGATGGGTTGAGCACGTTAGCCGGCATTGCGCCGTCGTCAGGGCAACGATGTCCTAGTATGATGACGCAACCGGAAGGTGGTCCCGGCGGGTGCGCCGAGGACGTGACACTGGCGGTGTTTGTAGTGTGTATAAAGGTAAGACTTTGTTAACATGTATTTTTTTTACTTCTAAAGACGGTTTAATAAACCAAAACGTTAAGTATCAATCCTTGAGTGAACTTGAGTGTTGTCTCTGAAAAGTCCGTGAGTGCCGCCTACCTGTTCCTTTGTGTATATATATATATATATATATATATATATATATATAGCAGTACGGTACAGTAGTCCATTGCTCTACCTCTGTGTCATCAAGTACTGCTATATATATTGAGTGTATATTGGTCAGCAAAATTCTGCACTGTCCTCCTACTATATACTGCGCACAACTACAATGCAGCACAGATATGGAGTGTTTTCAGGCAGAGAATGTAGATATTGGCAGCACACTGAGCACCGATATTTGCAGCAGATATTTGCAGCACACTGAACACAGAAACTGAGAGAATGCAGCCACGTCCTCTTGCTATCATCTCCAATGCACGAGTGAAAATGGCGGCGATGCGCGGCTCTTTATATGCAATACGAATCTCGCGAGAATACGACAGCGGGATGATGATGTTCGGGCGCGTTCGTGTTAACCGAGCAAGGCGGGAAGATCCGTGGCTGGCTCGGACCCGTGTAAACCACGTGAATTCGGGGGGGTTCGGATCTCGAGGAACCGAACCCGCTCATCTCTAATAAATATATATATATATATATATATATATATATATATATTTCTCTGACGTACTAGTGGATGCTGGGAACTCCGTAAGGACCATGGGGAATAGTGGCTCCGCAGGAGACTGGGCACAAAAGTAAAAGCTTTAGGACTACCTGGTGTGCACTGGCTCCTCCCCCCATGACCCTCCTCCAAGCCTCAGTTAGATTTTTGTGCCCGAACGAGAAGGGTGCACACTAGGTGGCTCTCCTGAGCTGCTTAGTGAAAAAGTTTAAGTATAGGTTTTTTATTTTCAGTGAGTCCTGCTGGCAACAGGTTCACTGCACCGAGGGACTAAGGGGAGAAGAAGCGAACTCACCTGCGTGCAGAGTGGATTGGGCTTCTTAGGCTACTGGACATTAGCTCCAGAGGGACGATCACAGGCCCAGCCATGGATGGGTCCCAGAGCCGCGCCGCCGGCCCCCTTACAGAGCCAGAAGACAGAAGAGGTCCGGGAAATCGGCGGCAGAAGACGTCCTGTCTTCAATAAGGTAGCGCACAGCACCGCAGCTGTGCGCCATTGCTCTCAGCACACTTCACACTCCGGTCACTGAGGGTGCAGGGCGCTGGGGGGGGGCGCCCTGAGACGCAATAAAAACACCTTAGATGGCGAAAAATACATCACATATAGCTCCTGGGCTATATGGATGCATTTAACCCCTGCCAGTTTTTCCTTAAAAAAGCGGGAGAAAGGCCGTTGAGAAGGGGGCGGAGCCTATCTCCTCAGCACACAAGCGCCATTTTCCCTCACAGCTCCGCTGGAAGGACGTCTCCCTGACTCTCCCCTGCAGTCCTGCACTACAGAAACAGGGTAAAACAAGAGAGGGGGGGCACTAATTTGGCAGATTAATCAATACAGCAGCTATATAAGGGAAAAACACTTATATAAGGTTATCCCTGTATATATATAGCGCTCTGGTGTGTGCTGGCAAACTCTCCCTCTGTCTCCCCAAAGGGCTAGTGGGGTCCTGTCCTCTATCAGAGCATTCCCTGTGTGTGTGCTGTGTGTCGGTACGTTGTGTCGACATGTATGAGGAGGAAAATGGTATGGAGGCGGAGCAATTGCCTGTAATAGTGATGTCACCCCCTAGGGAGTCGACACCTGACTGGATGGTCTTATGGAAGGAAGTACGTGATAGCGTCAGCACTTTACAAAAGACTGTTGACGACATGAGACAGCCGGCAAATCAGTTAGTACCTGTCCAGGCGTCTCAAACACCGTCAGGGGCTCTAAAGCGCCCGTTACCTCAGATGGTCGACACAGACCCAGACACGGACACTGACTCCAGTGTCGACGGTGAGGAAACAAACGTGTTTTCCAGTAGGGCCACACGTTACATGATCACGGCAATGAAGGAGGTTTTGAACATTTCTGATACTACAAGTACCACAAAAAAGGGTATTATGTGGGGTGTGAAAAAACTACCCGTAGTTTTTCCTGAATCAGATGAATTAAATGAGGTGTGTGATGAAGCGTGGGTTTCTCCCGATAAAAAACTGCTAATTTCTAAAAAATTATTGGCATTATACCCTTTCCCGCCAGAGGTTAGGGCGCGTTGGGAAACACCCCCTAGGGTAGATAAGGCGCTCACACGCTTATCAAAACAAGTGGCGTTACCGTCTCCTGATACGGCCGCCCTCAAGGAGCCAGCTGATAGGAAGCTGGAAAATATCCTAAAAAGTATATACACACATACTGGTGTTATACTGCGACCAGCAATCGCCTCAGCCTGGATGTGCAGTGCTGGGGTGGCTTGGTCGGATTCCCTGACTGAAAATATTGATACCCTGGACAGGGACAGTATATTATTGACTATAGAGCATTTAAAGGATGCATTTCTATATATGCGAGATGCACAGAGGGATATTTGCACTCTGGCATCAAGAGTAAGTGCGCTGTCCATTTCTGCCAGAAGAGGGTTATGGACGCGACAGTGGTCAGGTGATGCGGATTCCAAACGGCATATGGAAGTATTGCCGTATAAAGGGGAGGAGTTATTTGGGGTCGGTCTATCGGACCTGGTGGCCACGGCAACGGCTGGGAAATCCACCTTTTTACCCCAGGTCACCTCTCAGCAGAAAAAGACACCGTCTTTTCAGGCTCAGTCCTTTCGTCCCCATAAGGGCAAGCGGGCAAAAGGCCACTCATATCTGCCCCGGGGCAGAGGAAGGGGAAAAAGACTGCAGCAGGCAGCCTCTTCCCAGTAACAGAAGCCCTCCCCCGCTTCTGCCAAGTCCTCAGCATGACGCTGGGGCCTTACAAGCGGACTCAGGTACGGTGGGGGGGTCGTCTCAAGAATTTCAGCGCGCAGTGGGCTCACTCGCAAGTGGACCCCTGGATCCTGCAGGTAGTATCTCAGGGGTACAAATTGGAATTCGAGACGTCTCCCCCTCTCCGGTTCCTGAAGTCTGCTTTACCAACGTCTCCCTCCGACAGGGAGGCGGTATTGGAAGCCATTCACAAGCTGTATTCCCAGCAGGTGATAATCAAGGTACCCCTCCTACAACAGGGAAAGGGGTATTATTCCACGCTGTTTGTGGTACCGAAGCCGGACGGCTCGGTGAGACCTATTTTAAATCTGAAATCCTTGAACACTTACATACAAAGGTTCAAATTCAAGATGGAGTCACTCAGAGCAGTGATAGCGAACCTGGAAGAAGGGGACTATATGGTGTCTCTGGACATCAAGGATGCTTACCTCCATGTCCCAATTTGCCCTTCTCACCAAGGGTACCTCAGGTTTGTGGTACAGAACTGTCACTATCAGTTTCAGACGCTGCCGTTTGGATTGTCCACGGCACCCCGGGTCTTTACCAAGGTAATGGCCGAAATGATGATTCTTCTTAGAAGAAAAGGCGTCTTAATTATCCCTTACTTGGACGATCTCCTGATAAGGGCAAGGTCCAGGGAACAGTTAGAGGTCGGAGTAGCACTATCTCAAGTAGTACTACGACAGCACGGGTGGATTCTAAATATTCCAAAAATCGCAGCTGATTCCGACGACACGTCTGCTGTTCCTAGGGATGATTCTGGACACAGTCCAGAAAAAGGTGTTTCTCCCGGAGGAGAAAGCCAGGGAGTTATCCGAGCTAGTCGGGAACCTCCTAAAACCAGGCCAAGTGTCAGTGCATCAATGCACAAGGGTCCTTTGAAAAATGGTGGCTTCTTACGAAGCGATTCCATTCGGCAGATTCCACGCAAGAACTTTTCAGTGGGATCTGCTGGACAAATGGTCCGGATCGCATCTTCAGATGCATCAGCGGATAACCCTGTCTCCAAGGACAAGGGTGTCTCTCCTGTGGTGGTTGCAGAGTGCTCATCTTCTAGAGGGCCGCAGATTCGGCATTCAGGACTGGGTCCTGGTGACCACGGATGCCAGCCTGAGAGGCTGGGGAGCAGTCACACAGGGAAAAAATTTCCAGGGCTTGTGGTCAAGCATGGAAACGTCATTTCACATAAATATCCTGGAACTAAGGGCCATTTACAATGCCCTAAGTCAAGCAAGGCCTCTGCTTCAGGGTCAGCCGGTGTAGATCCAGTCGGACAACATCACGGCAGTCGCCCACATAAACAGACAGGGCGGCACAAGAAGCAGGAGGGCAATGGCAGAAGTTGCAAGGATTCTTCGCTGGGCGGAAAATCATGTGATAGCACTGTCAGCAGTGTTCATTCCGGGAGTGGACAACTGGGAAGCAGACTTCCTCAGCAGACACGACCTCCACCCGGGGGAGTGGGGACTTCACCCAGAAGTCTTCCACATGATTGTGAACCATTGGGAAAAACCAAAGGTGGACATGATGGCGTCCCGCCTCAACAAAAAACTAGACAGATATTGCGCCAGGTCAAGGGACCCTCAGGCAATAGCTGTGGACGCTCTGGTAACACCGTGGGTGTACCAGTCAGTGTATGTGTTCCCTCCTCTGCCTCTCATACCCAAGGTACTGAGAATCATAAGAAGGAGAGGAGTAAGGACTATACTCGTGGCTCCGGATTGGCCAAGAAGGACTTGGTACCCGGAACTTCAAGAGATGCTCACGGAGGACCCGTGGCCTCTACCTCTAAGAAAGGACCTGCTCCAGCAGGGACCCTGTCTGTTCCAAGACTTACCGCGGCTGCGTTTGACGGCATGGCGGTTGAACGCCGGATCCTGAAGGAAAAAGGCATTCCGGATGAAGTCATCCCTACCCTGATCAAAGCCAGGAAGGATGTAACCGTGCAACATTATCACCGTATTTGGCGTAAATATGTTGCGTGGTGTGAGGCCAGGAAGGCCCCTACAGAGGAATTTCAACTGGGTTGTTTGCTGCATTTCCTGCAAACAGGACTGTCTATGGGCCTAAAATTAGGGTCCATTAAGGTTCAAATTTCGGCCCTGTCGATTTTCTTCCAGAAAGAACTGGCTTCAGTTCCTGAAGTTCAGACGTTTGTCAAGGGGGTACTGCATATACAGCCTCCTTTTGTGCCTCCAGTGGCACCTTGGGATCTCAATGTAGTTTTGGGGTTCCTAAAATCACATTGGTTTGAACCACTCACCACTGTGGACTTAAAATATCTCACATGGAAAGTGGTCATGCTGTTAGCCCTGGCTTCAGCCAGGCGTGTCTCAGAATTGGCGGCTTTATCCTATAAAAGCCCTTACCTAATTTTTCATACGGACAGGGCAGAATTGAGGACTCGTCCTCAATTTCTCCCTAAGGTGGTTTCAGCGTTTCACTTGAACCAGCCTATTGTGGTACCTGCGGCTACTAGGGACTTGGAGGACTCCAAGTTGCTGGACGTAGTCAGGGCCCTGAAAATATATGTTTCCAGGACGGCTGGAGTCAGAAAATCTGACTCGCTGTTTATCCTGTATGCACCCAACAAGCTGGGTGCTCCTGCTTCTAAGCAGACTATTGCTCGTTGGATTTGTAGTACAATTCAGCTTGCACATTCTGTGGCAGGCCTGCCACAGCCAAAATCTGTAAAAGCCCATTCCACAAGGAAAGTGGGCTCATCTTGGGCGGCTGCCCGAGGGCTCTCGGCTTTACAACTTTGCAGAGCAGCTACTTGGTCAGGGGCAAACACGTTTGCTAAATTCTACAAATTTGATACCCTGGCTGAGGAGGACCTGGAGTTCTCTCATCGGTGCTGCAGAGTCATCCGCACTCTCCCGCCCGTTTGGGAGCTTTGGTATAATCCCCATGGTCCTTACGGAGTTCCCAGCATCCACTAGGACGTCAGAGAAAATAAGAATTTACTTACCGATAATTCTATTTCTCGTAGTCCGTAGTGGATGCTGGGCGCCCATCCCAAGTGCGGATTGTCTGCAATACTTGTACATAGTTATTGTTACAAAAATCGGGTTATTATTGTTGTGAGCCATCTTTTCAGAGGCTCCTCTGTTATCATGCTGTTAACTGGGTTCAGATCACAGGTTGTACGGTGTGATTGGTGTGGCTGGTATGAGTCTTACCCGGGATTCAAAATCCTTCCTTATTGTGTACGCTCGTCCGGGCACAGTATCCTAACTGAGGCTTGGAGGAGGGTCATGGGGGGAGGAGCCAGTGCACACCAGGTAGTCCTAAAGCTTTTACTTTTGTGCCCAGTCTCCTGCGGAGCCGCTATTCCCCATGGTCCTTACGGAGTTCCCAGCATCCACTACGGACTACGAGAAATAGAATTATCGGTAAGTAAATTCTTATATATATATATATATATATATATATATATACTTTAACTTATAAGTGGTGGGCTAGAATTCTGAAAGTCACTGTACAAGCCAAAAAAAAAAAATAGTCACCACACATAAAAAAGAAATTGGGGAAATAATTTTACAAATCTTTCTTTTGCACCAGGTTCCCGAATCTAATGAATCACAGCTCCCCTCTTCTATGCAACTCGAAATCCTATGGGTGAAATTCTGTCAAATTAATTGTGATAATAGGGCTCAGAAACCCCTTTCA